>NC_056725.1:879712517-880012517 GCF_019279795.1 Protopterus annectens
ACTTTACAGGAGCAGCAGTTGGCTACAAGCATCATTCTGACATAGAAATCCTAATAGGGCAACCCTTCCACACAGAAAATAGTGGGCAGGATTCACGAAGCCTCCGTGTAAGAGTTACAAGGCTTACACGGAGGCTGCAGTTAAACGGTGTGACGTCAGCATGTCATGCATATGCATGAGGGCATGCTGAATCACACCTAAGGCTTACACGGTCCTTGGAAAACAGTAGGGGGCGTGTCCATAGGACGAACCCTGCAAACGGACATGCCCCCAGAAGAGTAGAAGTCCCGAAAGTAAACCCCCACGACAGAGTCCGTGTAAATGTGAATAAACACAACACATGCCCCCACAGACTATGAACATAAAATATATAAATGAACGTTATATATTTTTTTTAAATTGTAAAGATGTTTGCCCGTGAGTGAGCTCTCGTTGCTTAGGCGTGCCCGTAGCTTAGCCACAGTTAGCAGTCAGTGGAAAAGCATATAAGAACTACATATGCAAAGTAAGCCAAGAAGCAATAGCATAGCGGTAGAGATGTTGGCTGAATAGCAGGCAGTCATGGTTCGAGCCCCCCCAACATCAATTTTTATTTTTAGTGAAATAAGCACAAAACAAGTCCCTGACATATATGTACACATATAAAATTATATTTTATGTAAAATGTAATGAAATGGGCCATATATTTTGAAGAAATGTAAGATAAAATAATAAAAAATGCCAGATGTGCCTATAGCTGAGCTACAGTTTAACAAGTTGAGTGTATCTGCCCGTAGGTGAGCAGTGGTTTTACAGGTGTAAAATGAGTGCCCGTAGGTGAGCAGTGGTTTAACAGGTGTAAAATGAGTGCTCGTAGGTGAGCAGTGGTTTAACACGCTGAAACTGTGTGCCCCTAGCTGAGCTGAGCATAATATGCGTGCTGGCAGCCAAATGAAGCGTAAACCAGCGTAACCGTTTTGCGGAGCTGCGCCAACAAGCTAACCTATGGGCAGCGATGAGCAAGCTGTAACAAAACTGCCTTTACACAGACACACCTCCTAGCCTGTGTAGATAGTCATAAAATATAAAAGCAGTGGCCAGGTTCAAACCCAGGATATCATGCACCATAGTCAAGGTATTGAACCACTAAGCCATGACAGTTGCACTTAGAAATGCAGTAATAGCAAATATATAGGAATGAATAGAAAGAGGAGCATGACAAAGCAGGTTTTTGAAGCTGATACAATTCCAAAATGGCCAATCACAGATAAGTGCGGGAAAAACGGCATATATAAGCCCCATAGGCATACATAGCATAACCAATTGTAGAACCAACTTGCAGCCAGAATGTCAGGTGTAGGTGAGGGTAGTTGCTTTTGAGTACAGAGGTGGGGCATTGAGGAGTCCAAATATATGGTTTGCTCCTTGTCCACAATCATGAGGCCCAACTCATGCAGGGCCAGGTCCTGTGGGGAGCATATAGGGCTGAGGCGTGGGACCAGTTGGCTCATGATTTTACCAGTGCCACAGGGATACCAAGGACTGGAGAGCAGGTCCGTCACCACCATGCGGACCTGAAGAGACAGAAGCAGGACCAACTGAACCTTTGGATCCAGGAGGCCCGGCAAATGCCCAATGCCCCACTACTGAGTAAGTTACATCTAATTATTTATGTAAGAAATTAACCTAGCTGATATTATGGCGATGTGTATTCCAATATTACTTTATTTATATTACAGCTGCAGGTGTCCGTTCTGTGAACCGTAGAGCCTATGGTGATAGGCTGGTGCGGTTGCGCCACCAGGCAGGTCAGTAATCCTCTCCCTGTAATTGTAAATAAATATAAAAGTATGACAGTTAGCAAAAGAGTGCAGTGTAGTCACTAAGTAATAAAATGTGCAAGTAACAGTGTAAGAGGGTTTGCAAGTATTGCTTGATTACAAAAGTGTGATGCAGTCTGTAATCCAAACAGAAAAATGAAAAAAGTCTGAAATAAAGTCTGAAATAAAGATGTCCCACCTGTAATATAATAGTAC
Organism: Protopterus annectens; assembly: GCF_019279795.1. Classification (NCBI taxonomy): domain Eukaryota; kingdom Metazoa; phylum Chordata; order Ceratodontiformes; family Protopteridae; genus Protopterus; species Protopterus annectens. Next base: position 879,714,533 of record NC_056725.1, read on the forward strand.
ATAACCTGCAGCAGGCTGAAAAGTACAGCTGCAGAAGCTGAGTAAAACACGTGTGAAATATATCCCTGTTGAAATACAGAAACATGACAGAAGTGAGACTGTTGGAAAGGATTCTAATAACTACAGGTAAAACATGTCAATAAAGCCTAGAATTAAGTACCATCCTGAATTGTAAAAATAAAACAAGTGAGAGAGTGTGAGAAAGAGTTATGAATCCACCAATAAAGTAGTAATACCTCCTGAATAAAGTATACTGCAGTCAGTACAGAATGAAATGAATGTGACAAGCAGAACCAAACTGCAAAATGTGTTGAAAATGTTACTGCAGCTGGAATGTGTATCCCAAAATCTGGATATGTTGCTCTCGGTCTGCAATATGCATATAGTATGGTAGTCTGAAATACCAAACATCCACAGTTGTCTATAGCTATATAAAGCAAATGTAGCAGGATGATGTAGCTGAACAGAGCCAGATATGAATGTGTATGAATAAAAATGAAAATGTATATTGATGTAGCAGTAACATTCCTATCACCAACTTGAAGTAGTTATCACATAGGAAACTGTAGGTAGAACTGTAGTGTGTATATATCTGCAGCTATTAGAAATGTACAGCATATGTATTGGTATTTGAAGGTGTTAATTAAATTTTCTTCACCCTACCCTATAACCACATATAATCCATTCCACGTGAAATTGGTATGTGCAATCACAATTAACACCCCTGGACATTTGTCCTGTTGGGTCATACATATTTGCATGCACGTTGATGCATCTGCCCTGTTCATACATCCAAACCTGATGGCCTGTTGCCATCAATCAACTCTGCATGTTGTTGGACTGTGTATTGCTGTTCAAAATATGCATGTGTTATGCTTGCTGTTCAATGGTTTGAATATCTGGGTGTTTGGTTAATGGGAATACTAATGCATGCTGTTACAACTAATTGTGAATGGTATTGTACGTTACTAACCCAAACTGTCATGACATAATGCAAAACATAGGACGACAAGGAAGGCGGGTTCCAGCGGACCCACCTTTCCCACCTCAGCTGGCGAGTGCACCTGGCAGTAGTGCCCAGTCCGGACCCTCCTCCGGTGGCCCTGTGCCACCTGTGGGTGGAAGTGCTGCAGGGGATGGGGCTCTGCAAGTGTGGCTGGAGGAGAACAACCACTCACCCTCCGTAGTGCCTGGACTGTGGTGCGTAGGGAGATCCAGGAAGCTGTTCTTGGGCCCCTACACCAGCTTGAGGCACAGGTGGCACAACTAACGGGCGTGCCTGCTGCCCGACCTACACAGCCCCCAGTACAGCCCCATCCTGGGCTGTGAAGGCACAGTGGCAACTGCCCATGGGTGGGATATCAGTTCCACTTTTGCCATCTGTGGGCTCATGGGCTCTAGATATCCAAACATCCATCCCCGTCAATTGTGTAACCCCCCCCACATGTGTCATACACCACCCCTGTATGCTTCTTGTTTGTCTTGTCTGTTGACCTACCCAACCTACCTCCCCAGCTATACCGACTTCCTGTACCTGACATACCACTCTCACCTGAAAAAAAAAGGGCACTCTGTACCCACAAAAATTACACCCCATACATAGCTGCCCATTTTTCACACATGTCTGCTGGACATGGAAACTGTCAATTACAATTGGCTGTACAACAAGTATTATTGTTGTCCTCACACCTCTCTCAGGGGTGGAAGGTTTCAAATGTCACACCAAATTACAAACATATGCACAGCTGTTGCTGATGAAGAAATGGGCAGCTATGGGCCTTACCTACATCCCTCCTGCAAAACCCGAGCTTGTTTCCCTACTGTCTTGCCCTCTTTGTGACCCCTTTTTCTCCATTTTCCTGTCTCCCCATTTTCATTTCTTTCAAAGAAATTAGCGCGGGTGTGTGCAAGAGTAAGCACTTTTAAGCGGGTGTGCGTGGAGCTGAACCCCAGTGCGCATGCATGAGCTCCACGCAAACCAGCGCTAACCCGGTTACAACTGCTTAAAAGTGCCTTAGTCACTCTGAATGACAAGTCTTGTAGTCTGCTCAAAAGCAAAATAAAATCCCACTGTCAGTCCCGAACCCAGGACCTTGCAAACAATAGTCTGCATAACTTACCACTAAGCCATGACTGTTATATAAGAACAGTGTGCTACAATAAATATATCATGTAATAATAGGAATGAATGTAAAGGGAATATAGGATGTGTAGTACACAAAACATGCCATGTATATTTGCTGTCAAATGTAGTGGAGTTCTAGTGTAGTAGCGTGTGAACAGAAACAGCCATGCTAGTTGGTAGCTAGTAGGTAATAATGTGACTGTAGCACCTTGCAAGCCACACACATACTCATGGCAGGATAATCACTGCCCATACCCCACAACTTCTGACAGGAACACATCCGGACTAAGTAATAAAAGATGTGGAGCAAAGGGCCAAAAACAGGGACACATTCCAAATAATGCTACAACAAACTTAGACAGTTCAGAGAGTAACAGGTTCTGCATTTTGTTGGATGTTTGGAAGGGTATGAAGTCTGAAACTTAAATGTTTGTCACTATAGTCTGACTTGAGCCCACAGTGATTTGCCAGAAAAAGCTGTTTATGAGATATTGACCAAAATATGAGGCAAAAATGTGGACAACCTGCAAATATCTGTACACTTGAGAGGTCTGACACTGCCATATTTGAATAGTTAAGAGCCTAGACATAGCAACAGTGATTGAGTTACAGGGATGCCCCACAGACTCTCTGTGAAATGTACAAACAGTAGGCAGAAAGGTGTTACAACACATGCAACGGTAGCTATGAAGTATTGAAAGTATGCACCACTTGCACGGCAGAAATAGTGTAGTAATACATATGCTCATGCTATCCCACAGTCACGACTGCAGAATACCAGACACGTTAATGGGTGTTCCCCACTGATATGTACCATTCCATGAGGCAAATAAAAGATGCACCTCAGAGTCTCTGGGGCCTGCTCAGCAGCATACTCAAATACCCTAATAGATGTCAAGGCCCACACCATGGCCAGACCACACTGCATGCAGTAACACCCTAGCAGATATAGCAAGCATTACAAGGTGTGAATGTACATGGAAAATAGGAAAGCCACAGCAACACACTACAGTCAAGACACCTAGCAGGCATACAAGTAGTGAATGTAAAGGGCAAATATTGAAGTCATAGCAACAAAGTGCAAGAGCCACTGCTATACACCAGGTGTCCCACAGGAAAGCACACACCCACATTAACAGTAGTAGTAGTCTTAGGTGTCAGTGTACATACACACTTAGTACAGGAAACTGGAGAAATGAATGGAGAAATATTAATCTACAACACAGCCGGAAATATGAGAGAGATACTGACCTTTACACTCACAGAACAGTGTCCACAGCATACCAGCATGGTCCCTGCCCTTAAAATCTGAAAGGGCTACGCCTATCTCACACACCTTTTTATAGCACTGTCCTGAAATCACAGTGAGAACTGCAATCAGTACACAACTGGCTGCATGCAATTAGCAAATGCTGGCTAACAATTGGTGCAGAGACCATCACATGGACATATGCAGATACCTACAAAAGCATGTTGTACTCCCAGTCCACACATGCAATACTTTCATTGCACCCTCTGGAGGTAGGGAGAGACAGAGAGAGAGAGAGAGAGAGAGAGAGAGAGAGAAAAAAAATAAACATACACAAACAAAACCAGTCAGCAACAACCACTTGAAAGCTGACAACTGGCAAGTGGAGCAGCAGGACACGAAACAAGACAGCAACACAAGCAGCTGTGACAAACACAGGTAATGTAAAGTAATACTATAAAAGTCTACATACTGTGAACCCTCCATATGTGTCATTGGTCTGTATCCATATGTATATGAAGATGTGCATAGGGCAGGGGACATACAGCAACTATCAGTGAAGGCTGTACATACATATGTATGTGAGGGCATCTATGTGCACATATCAATGTAGGTTGAATGTAGGTTGTAGTGCAATGTACAAAGTAGGTTTCACAGTTATGTATGTTTAGCAGTATGTTAGTGTGTGTATACAGTTTTGTAAACAAACATGTTGATATACCTATCTATCATAGGGATACGTATGTATGTCAATATATGTATGTATGTATATATATATATATATATATATATATATATATATATGTGTGTGTGTGTGTGTGTGTGTGTGTGTGTAATATGCATATATGTATACATACATAGAGAGGGATGTAGGAATACATAGACAGATATAGATAGAATATGTACAAACATATATATGTAATACACACATACAGATATAGATATATGTAGATACATATACATAGACAGACAGATCTGACTATCTACAGGTATGACTGTATATGATGATCTCACACTCCCCCTGTCCCACCCCCTCTGTCACTCTCACCTCCTCTCTGTCACACACACCCCCCTCTCTCCATATCTATAGCAATATATGTACATCAATATATATATGTGTATATGTATACAGGGGTCTACTTCTATTCGCTGACAGAACATTTCACTGAAACCCATTTGGTCGACAGCTCATTTAATCGACAAACATTCTAGGTGGGGGGCTGCACCCCCCACACCCCCCCAACTATATATAACAACTCCACAGTCGCACAACAGTGGGGGGGGGGGCAAATCCCAGGTTTTTGCCCTGAATACTTTTGCCAATGAAATGAGCTGTCGACCAAATGGGTTTCAGTGAAATGGTCTGTCAGCGAATAGAAGTAGACCTGTATACAGACATATATATATATATATATATATATATATATCTATATATCTATATATATATAGGTTTACTATTGAAACTGCGAACGGCACTTGGGCGACAGTCGGATAGTCAAACGTATAAGGTCGTAAACACGGATGTCGAAGACATAATAATTAATCTAGGAACGGTTTTAACATGGGTCAAGGTAGGGAAGATGTTTGTAGTAGGGAATAATACTGAACACCTACCTCGACCCATGTTAACACCGTTCCTAGAGTAATTATTTTGTCTTCGACAGCCTTGTTTATGACCTTATACGTTCGACTATCCAACTGTCGCCCAAGTGCCGTTTGCAATTTCAATAGTAAACCATATATATATATATATATATATATAGAGAGAGAGAGAGAGAGATATTCTGAGTGAGGCACATGTGTACAGATGTATTGCAACAGGTGCCCGGTGACAAAGGCATGGAGTGAACACCAGTGTCAAAACTGGAGTACCATGCCTCATCTCAAATCACCTACACCAGTAACCACCAGATATGTGATTGGCTGCCCACCACTGCATGTGTCAGGGGTGAACAGGGTCATAAATGTGTACAATAGTCCCCCCAATGATATTCACAGTGGCACACTATTCCTGGAATACCTGCACATGGTATGTGTCAGCAGACATGGTGTATCAGCTATGGACATGTAGGTCAGTGTACCCCTCCACACCACACAATGGCTGCCACTGTATGTACCTCACATGACAGCTACAGATATGGAGAAGGACACAGTAACATGTACAATACTGTGACAATGCACTCAAACACATTACCAATGCACAATGACTGACAACACCACAGAGTACACACATACTACCCACATAGAGGTTACCACTCCTGGATTTACATACTTAAGTCACACCCATGACAGATGTCCAGCTACCATAGTAACACCTCACACCATCCACAACCTAAATGACTGCTGTGTGTTGTCCGTGACACTGCAGTAGAGAGCACATTGCAGAGGTACAGGTTCCTTCCCACAGATAAGACATACCCTGCAATAAACCACACAGCGTTAAGAAGCAAGACTCCCCATGAGTACATGTCACACATATCCCTGCTGAATGTTAGTCAGATAGGTAATATGCCATATGAGTCACCCTGTGTAACTGTTTGACAGGAGCAGGTACCATCACATCACATGTGTCACAATGGTCAGGGTAGCAGAACAGTATGTTGCTGTAGTCCCAGGGGCAATAGCATATTGTATTCTATTGTATTGTAGTGTATTGTATTGTGTTGTATTGTATTGGTATGTAGAGGTGCCTCCTTCGTGGAGTGGAACCACTGCTGCTGTACGCCAGTGTACAGGTACATTTCCTGTAGTCAGGCTAGTGTTACATAGCACTTCTATATGTGTGTTTAGCTCCTCTTGGAGTTCATGTAGCATGCAACTGGGGATACCATCAGGTCCCATTCATGTAGTGTTTTCTGCTTTTCTGAGGGTGGCTCTCACCTGGACATCTGTGATGACAGGGAGGTTACAGTCAGCTAGGATAAGTATGTCTTATTTTGGGGGAGAGGGAGCCTGCAATGAACCTGTCTGCCACAATGTTGCCAATATCTGTGTGTTCAGTGAATTATTTGTTGTTGTGTACTAACTATGAGCATATTGGAGGGTTTCTGACCAGGTTGCTAACATAACTGAAGAAGGCCTTGTGGTTATCTGTAGTGTCCCCTTTGATTTCCCTCTCAAAGTTGCCCATGGATGTTTATATGAGAGAAAATAGCTCCTTACTAGTGCTGATCAGACATGCCTTCCCTTTATGGAATTTATGCTCTGTCTTGCAGTAGCTTCCATCTTTTGTTATACAATCTGTCTATGGCTGGGGTCCACCAGACAGGATGCTGTCCCTTTGTGGAGAGTGTCTTGGTCTTATATGGGATTGCATGATCCATGCATTCTCGGAGATGTCCGTAGAAATCATTTGTGAAGGGGTCAGCATTGTGGGTTGTGTCTTCCACTGGCCCAGTGGGCTTAAAGGATACCATGTCAGTGTTACGAAGTGTAAAGTTTGCATTTGAAATGTTATTCATTGTAGTCATTTGTGCTGGTGGTGGAGGTGGGATATGTATATTCAGGACAATTAGTTTGTGGTCAGCTCACAGTAGTTGATGATGTACCCCATACAGTACCTCGATACAAACCCCCAGAGTGAGGAGGTGCTTTGGACTTGAATCAGTGTTCTCACTGCTGGGGTTTGGTAGTATGTCGTATGGAGTGTGCCAGGTACTGTTGCATAGTTGTTGGCTGAGCACTGATACCTGGCCATTTACATGTGTATCCACCAATAGACAGACAGATGCTATATATGTGAGATATGTTGTATCACAATAGTCGAGTAGCATGTGTAGTATGTGTGCTAAATTCTGCTGACATATTTTGCTGATATCATGTTATTTCCTTTTTCAGGACCATGGCTCACCAGCGCAATCCAGCATACTCTGCAGCTGAGGATGAGGAGATACACCAGAGCCTGGTGCAGGATTATGCAATGCTCTTTTCCCGCACCAGCCAGAATCAGCAGGAGAGGGCTGCACTGTGGCAAGACCTGGTCCGTCGGGTAAATGACATAGGCACGCATAATAGGACATATGAGCAGGTACAACATTACTGCAGTGATTTAATCAGAAATGTCCGTCAGCGTGCGTCGGATATCCACAGGCAACAAGTTGCCACAGGTGGGGGGGGGGGTGGCTACACATCCCCACTCACCAGACTGAAGGGACTACTCATAAGTGTTGTGGCTCCAGCCCAACAACAACAACAGCATCAGACCTGCATTATGATGGAGGCTGGAGCCACGCAGCAGCAAGACTACGAGCGTGCAGGTAATATGCCATATGTATAGTTGACTGTTGTGTACACTGGTAGTTAATGCATGTGTGAGGTGTGTCCTTGGTTTGTAGCTGTCATCATAGTATTTAATGTGCAAGTGTGATATTCTCAATATCAGCAGCTGACCTGTGAAAGGTGACTGTTGTACTACTGACCTGTATCATACTCAGTAACAATGGCACAGTTGTGCCCACTGACATTAATTTCCTCACTTCTGCAGGTCCTCCCCTCGTGTAACAGCAATGCAGCCTATCCATGCTGGTGAGTGTGTATTAACAATACCTTTAATAGTCTTGATAGTAATAGTAATATTAGGCTCACTGAGTAGTGCTCTGTGTATGCATGCAGGTGTGTCTGTGTCTGTTTGTTGATATCTCGCATACTGAGTAGTGTGCAACTGTGTGCTTGTGTGCAACTGTGTGCATGTGTGCACCTGTGCATGTGTGCATGTGTGCTTGTGTGTACCTGTGCATGTGTGCATGTGTGCATGTGTGGATGTGTGCACCTTTGCATGTGTGCATCACTGGTAACATTGTGTAGACATTGTAAACTGTGTTTCCTGTTTCCCTCCCACAGGTTCTGGTGCTGCTCTGGAGTCATGCAGCAGGGAACCTGAATCAGGTGCCACGGGTACTGATAATGATGACATCTGTATAATGGCACAGGAAGGTATGCCAGGATCCGTCATTGGTCAGCCAATTGACAGTACACAGCTGTCAACCCCATCAATGCGCACAGTTATCCTGCCAATACACCCTTTGTCACCAATGTCCCTAGGTGATGGACAGGATACAGTGGGCATTGACCAGGGTAATGTGGTATCTGTGGCACATGCTTCCCTACACAGCAGCCATGGGCATGGCCCTGAGATGGTACCACACAGACAGATGTCCAGGGGTTCTCGTGGGAGCATCCGTGGGCGTACTGCCCCTGTCAGATGTGCCCACAGAGGTCTTACAACCTCAGCTATGTTTCGGGCTGTCATGCAGGCACAGTCACGTATGGAGCGGTACACCAGACAGGGTCTGAGGGAGCTGACAGCATGTCACACAGCCATGACTGACAGTATGCATGACATTGCGGCTGCCATCTGTAATTTCACCGATGCCATAGACAGACATTGTGGGGACATATTAGACCGGTTCCACAACTACATGTCCATGAGCCAGGGCGATGGTGGATGGTTGAGGCATCGACGTGGGCATATGTCAGCAACAGCAGCAGCAGGCAGTCATTGCGGATGACAACAGGGCCGCGGCCACCCCCATAGTGCCAGCAGCAGCCCCAGCAATGCTGGGTCTGTGCTGTCATCAGACCACCCCAGGAGACCACGTGCACATGGCTCTGGACAGGCCCGACAGGGATCTGTATCCAGTCAATGGACACCTGCTTCTGATGACAGTACCCAGTCTGGATTGGTACCGGATACAGTCTGTAGCACCCCTGCAAGGCACAGGTGCCATGTCCGTGGCCACAGACACTGATCTGTATGACCTGGCAGGTGCAGTCTGTGGCTGTCCACAAGCACCAGTATATGGCAGCCATGAGGTGGAACTGTGTGCATCCATACACACATGCAAACTGACAACACCTAGGGCTACCGCATACACACACACACTGCATCAACATTGCCCCACCTTGTACTGCTGTCCCACACCAACACAGATACACATACATGTCAATTGATAGTATCAGTGGCAGACTCAGGCATACCAAGTTCACACCCTGTGCATATGATGAAACTGTGCCACCTCCTGCAATCTGTAACATCAGTGCAGGTACAGGTTAACATGTTGCTGATGCACAGGGTGACTACATAGACGTGTAGTAATAGTATCATGTTGTTAACAGTACTGTGTGCTGATATAATTGTGGGTATATCCCAGCATGCCTGATGCAGTAAGGGTATGATTGTCTTGTACTGTTGTCTACACCCATGGTAAGTACCATAGTGTATCATCTGCACATGTTGGCATAATGGTGGTAAGGATGTCAACAGAAGGCTACATACATAGGTAGCACATGGGATAAGGTAATGAAAGTATTGATACGCAATGATGGACATGTAAACTGCAAGTGGCATGTTGCCCACACTGGACTCCGCAATGCGGATGTTTGAGGATTTTGATATGTATGCAGTACTACACGACTGGTACAGGACACACAGGAGCACCCTAGCCCTGCAAGCTCACATCTCATACTATGCTAGACAGCCCCAACACACAAAACTAATCGTCACAGGAGGGAGAGTCCCCATACATGTCAGGGATACTGTGGTGGCAGGCCAGGTAGCATACATCCTACTAAGTATGGAACCACTGAGTGAAGGCTCAGTGTCTGTTATTTGACATGTGTATTACTGCAGGTATGAGCACCTGGGTTTCCATCCAGTTATTGTACATCCTGACGGTACACAGTCTGTACACTTGTGTGCGCTGAGACTGGACCCTAGCCATCTGACCTGTGTATTTCCATGTACATGTGTATAGTGCCTGCATATTTGCACTGTTACCTACTGGAAGTGGTACAGCTTGTTTGTTGTACAATGGACTACATGCAGCCCTGCTTACTGTAGCTTTGTTTGCATGCATGTTTGCTTGCAGTTACCCTGCAACACTGATCCCACCTGCAATGCAGAGTTACAGAGCTTCTGTGGACTCCTAGTGACATCTGCATAGCTTACTATATGTATGTCCATGTCTCACTTGACAGAACGTCACTGTTTGTCCAGTTCACATGTATGTTGCCTGTGACACATTGCATATGACTTACCTGGCATTTGTCCATGTGAGCAGTCATATATGCCAGTGCTAACTAATCACAGGCACTACACCCTAACATACTCACCTTCTGTTGAACCACCTGCTTCGCTAGGGACAGCTTGCACCTGTCACCTCTGGGCTTTCAGATATTGGCAAAGGCTCTTGCTACCCCCATAGTGCCTTTTTTAGGCAAGGCTCAAAAGACAAACCCACCTCCATAGGTATCACAAGGGATAAGAAACTAAGAGTAATGCTACTCAACGCCAGAAGTCTAAACCTCAAGATGCACTTTTCGAAACTCTCCTTAGCATGGAGAACATCAATATCTGTGCAGTAACAGAAACCTGGTTCAGGGCTCCCGAGAGCACCCCAGCACTACCAGGTTATACCTCATACCATGCTTTTCGGCCCCAAAACTTGGACTGAACCACAAAAGGAGGGGGAAAGTCGATATTCATCAAAGATACCCACACCTCCAGGTTGGTGGCAAAGCACAAAGCATCAGAGACTATCCATGTGCAACTAACAGTGGGTAAAACTGCCTTCCAGTTTATAGCCTGCTACAGACCACCCTCTCAAACCCAGGAACCCCACTCGGCCTTCCTGAGAACACTGGAAAATATGAATGTCTCTCCAAACACCATTATATTGGGCGACTTCAACTACCCAAACATAGACTGGGAGCATTACTCTAGCTCCAACACCCTAGCCCAAAGGTTTCTAGAATTTATAAACTCAAATGCTATGGAACAACTTGTTACCACTCCCACAAGAGGGGAAAACATACTGGACCTGATCATCACCAACATGGGGACTCTATGCTCCAGACCAGAAGTGTATCCCTCACTGGTAAGATCAGACCATAAACTAATCTCACTGGATATTCACATCCCGACCACACCCCCTGCCCAGAAAATCACAGTAAAAAACTTCTCTAAAGCAAATTTCACACTCCTCAAAATTGAGGTGGAATCCTTCAAAGCCCCCAGGCCTGTGGAAAATACGGCCCAGACCGCAGAATCCTTTATAAACACATTCTATGAACACCTTCAGGAATGCATGGATCATGCGATCCCAAATAAAACCAAGACCCAATCCTCCAAAGGCAGACGTCCTGTCTGGTGGACCCCAGCCATAAACAAACTAAACAATAGAAGGAGGAAGCTACTAAATGCTACAGCAAAATCCCAAAAAGGGAAGGCATCACTAATCAGTATTATCAAAAAACTACGGGCACTCATAAAATTGTCTAAGGCCAGCTTCGAGAGAAAAATTGCACAGGACACTAAGGATAATCACAAGGCTTTCTTTAGTTATGTTAGGAACCTGGGTGGTAATTCCCAGATATGCTCAGAATTAGTCCAAAATGACAAAAAATACACCGAACTAACAGACATTGCCAAAATCCTAGCTGACAGGTTCAGCACAAACGTTTCCCCCCTCCACACCAAAAGGGCAAATATCTATCCCAGCAGAGTGCTGCCCCCCTGACATCTCAGATGCTCAGGTAAGAGCCACCCTCTCCAAAGCAAAAAACACAGCATCAATGGGACCAGGTGGTGTCCCGGGCTGTGTCCTATATGAACTCTAAGAAGAGCTAAACCCAAACATAACACTACTGTTCAATCTCAGCCTTACTACAGGATATGTGCCCAAAGAGTGGCATACAGCAACAGTGGTCCCTCTCTGTAATGGTGGTGCCTCAACGGATCCTGGAAACTATCGCCCCATAAGCCTGACTAGCTTGGTCTGCAAAGCTATGGAAAGGATTATCATGGACCACATAAATAAAGATATTGGGGACCTACAGAAACTGGATCCTACCAAGTTCGGCTTTGTTAAGGGCAGATCCTGCCTCCTAAACCTGGTTGATTTCTTTGAAACAGTCACCAAGGCCATTGACGAGGGGAAGGTGGTCCACACAACCTACCTGGACCTCGCAAAAGCCTTCGATACAATGCCCCATTCAGACATTATAGATAAGCTCACCAGCTTAAATATAAACCCCTATGTCACTAGATGGATTGCAAACTGGCTTAAGGACATAACCCACATGGTTAGAATTGCTGGAGCCATGTCAGACTCCAAACCAGTTACAAGTGGTGTCCCACAAGGCTCAGTCCTGGGACCTCTCTTGTTCGGTATATATTTCTCGGAGGTACAGGCCAACATAGAAGGACTGTGGCTGACCAAATTCGCAGATGACTGCAAACTGGGTGCCATAATCGACTCTATATCCGACACAAGCATCCTCCAAAAGGGCCTTATAGAAACAGACAACTGGTGCCAGAGCCATGGCCTCAAGGTAAATGCCAAAAAGTGTATAATCATCCCCTTTGGCAAAAACAAAGTGCCCACAAATTACCACATAGGTGGTAATCCATTAAGTACAGAAGAAGTAATTAGGGACCTGGGGACCCAAGTTGATAGCAATCTCTCATTTGACAACCACATGGCCAAAGTGGTTAGAAAAACATTTTATATAGCCCACCTAATCATGAAAGGATTCACATGTAGATCAGGGGAGGTCATCGTGCCTCTTTACTCATCCCTCATCAGGCCCATAATTGAGTACAATGCCCCTTTTGGGATGTACCTTAACAGACACCTGCAGCAACTGGAAAGACCCCAAAAGTACCTCACCAAGAGGATCAAAGGGCTCAAACAGATGCCATATGCTGCCTGGTTAAAGAAACTCCAGCTCTATTCAGTGGCATACCACCTGTTCAGAGGCGATCTGTACCTGACGTATAAAGCCATGTCCAACCCGGAATTAATGGACAAGCTGCACCTCAGAAAATCCAAATCCCATCGAGCTACGCTCGAGAGACTTGAACCTCAGCACTGAAATAAATAGGACATGCTGGAGGGACAGATTCATAACCCAGAGGCTCCCTTCACTCTGGAATAAAATCCCAGTCCAGGTTAGGCAGAGTCCCGCATTGACTCTCTTCAAGAGGAATCTTGATGAGTGGATGGGAGATTGTAGGTTTACCCCGGGTATCACTTCTGTGTCACTGTTAGACAGAGGCACAGTATACTAACCTCGAAAAAGGGCATAGCAAAATAAATTTAAAATGGGTGGCGAAAGTGAAACACATTCTGGCTAGGCTTATAAATGCCCTAGGGCAGATAACCTAGTATGAACCTATGAACCTATGTACCTTGTTCCCCATTGGCCCTATGTGCTGTTAATCACCATGGCAATCACAATACTATGCTAGCATGTGCAAAGGTCACTTGTCAGTCACCTCTATGGTACAGCTGTGGAATATGTGGGTCATGTGGCAATGTCACAGCTCCCACATGTACACAGTCAACCCTCTCCCTTACACATGGACGTACAACACATGTATGAGATGCAACCACATAGCCAAACTGGGGACTAAGCACTCTGAACCCAGTACTGGCATAACCTGTCAGGTGGCATGAAATACTACAGTGACTACAATACCAGTCTGATGTAGACCTACAGTGACAGCAATCCAAACACGTGAACACACTGGGCCATTCGTGGAGCCTCAAAATAGCATCCTGCAGACACCTCTGCAGCTGGCACAATGGCATACGTTAAGCTGGAACACAGCACGTGCAACACATAGCACACAAATCCTGTGTGCCAAACAGTCACAGCCTGTATGGCTAGACAACACACCTGCTACAGTTGTGTTAGGTACCTTTATTGCCCGGTACAGTGAGGTCCCGCTCACCAGGCTGGACAAGGTGAAGGTCACAGTGATATGCCCGTGGGGCACTATGGTCCACCACATAACACAAGCATACAGGTCAGTCAGAGGCATGGACACATATGACTCAGTCATTGTCCATGCCACTATGGCTGACCTGTGATGTACCTCCCTGGACTACATGATAGGTAACATGGAAGGGCTCTCTGAGCATGTGGCACAGGCTGGTATGACCCTGACCTTGGTTGGCATCATACCCTCACCAGGAATGCTGACATATTACTGAATGCTGATGAATTACTGTAGCTACAACACCCTAGCTGAAAGGTTCCTAGCATGTAGTCACTGCATTGCTATGGAACAACTTGTTACCACTCCCACAACAGGTGAAAACATGCAGCACCTGTTCACCAACAACATGTAGACTATATGCCCCAGACCAGATGTGTATCCCTTGCTGCTAGGATGATACCATATACATCTCACACTGTATATACACATACCACATGCAGCACCTGCACAGAAGACCACAGTCATAATGTTATCCAGTGCAAATACCATGTATTCACATGTGGCAGGTGTCAGACATGGGAACTATTGAAGGTCACAGGTACATATGTGTATTTGGCACACACATACATCATCTGTGTCCATTGCCATTACTGGTTTAATCGATGTCATGCATTATTGTGAACAACAACCCACACACATGGGCATTCTGTGTGACAAAAACACACGTGGCATGTGTGGAATTCAAAGCCATAACTAACTGTGCTATGACAGTAGTGAGAGATGCAGTAGCAGAGCGTGCTATTTGCATTACTGGGAGATTTGCCCTCTTCCTCTGTACTTGTAGGGTGCTGACATCATCTCTGTATAGAGATTGGAATATGCAGCAGCTGGTGTGTTGTACTGGTTGGCAAAAGGGTCAGTTCTCTCACACATGTAATTGCACACACCCTACTTCCACCCCCCACACACACAGACACACACACACCATTTGCAGGATTCAACCCCCTACCTAACTATGTTATGACACTCAAGATGGACGCATTAGCGGAGCGCGCTATTCGCATTACTGGGAGGTTTCTCTTCTCCTGCTTTACTTATAGGGTGCTGACATCATCAGTGTTTAGAAAGGGGAATGTGCATCCTGTCGTGTGTTTTCCCAGTTGCCAAAAGGGACATTTCCCTCACACAGACTTGCACACACAGCAACGCCGCTCACACACAGCATTTGCAGGATTCAAACCCCTACCTAACTATATTATGACCCTTGAGAGAGACGCATTAGCAGAGCGCACTGTCCAAATTACTGGGCATCTGTTCTGCACCGGCAGTATTTACAGGGTGCTGACATCATTATTTCTACAGAGGTATGTACATCTAGTACTACCTGTCAGGTGGGGGATAGCATATATATGCATTTGCAGCCACCTACTTTAGGGTCAGATATGCACATCACACTGGCAAGTTATGTTCTATACCATGCTTCATGACCACAGGACCTGTAACACACAACACAATCAGTTCGGACCACCCCTCCCACATCCAGGACACACACTTTGCTTCCCTGGGAACAGTGCCAAGATATGCAGGTGTTCACATACACCATTCCAGTTGTTAACGTCAGGTACAGGTATATTGTGTGTGGGAACTACTCAAGCCTCTACAACATTACCCTACAGCCACTACAATTTGTGAGTCCATGTGCTATGGCAGAACCACTCACCACAGCCACAAGAGGGAATACATATTGCACCTGACCATCTGCAACATGGGTACTCACTGTTCCACACCAGAGGTAGACCACCATTGTTGATATCTGACCATACCCACCTTTCCATGGACATCCATATCCCATCCCCACCCCCAGGCAAGGTTGTCACTGCAAACAAAGTGTATTTATCAAAAGCAGACTTTACACTTGTGAAGACTGGGGTGGAAGACTTCAAAGGACCCATGCTGGGGGAGTATACAGGCCACTCTGCATAATTCTTGACAATTGCATTCTATGAGCATGTGGAAGGTTTGCATTGATCATGCTATCCCAAATATACTCATGACTGCTCCACAACAGGACACCTGTCAGGTGTACACCAGCCATATATGAGCTGTCCAACAGATGGAGTGAGCTAATACATTGCAGAGCAGTAGCCCACAGAGGGAGGACATCTCTGAACAGTACTGGCACGACACTTCAATCCCTCATAATCATCACGACAAAGTGTTGACAGTGAAATTGTCCAGACAATGCAGATAAGGCTCCCCTCAGTCTGTTATTGATGCTCACTTACTGTTAGAGGTCCTCACCAACCCTCTTCCAGCACACACCAACAACATGGATGTGGCTTAGCAAATACAACCCCTGTGATCTCCACTGTGTCCCTGCTTGACAGAGGCACAGCACACTAGCCTCACATGGTGCCTTATGTGACCTACTTTACAGTGGCACAGTAGCCTACTGTACTGGGGAGGCAGATGCCAAGCACACTCTGGCTAAGCTGTCATTCCCTAGGGCAAACAGCCTAGTGTTGACCTCTACACCCATATGTTTAATTGTCAGATGCACAATATTTGCTGCTGATAGACTGTTTGCAGGTCTTTATTGCCATAGCATTCCCTGTTTATATGAACAACTTGTGTATTTGTGGAAGATGTTTGAATATGAGAGGGATCCACTATATCACGTATGTCTCTGTAGTCATTTAACTGTGTGCACTGGGCAGATTGCTGTAATGTGGTTGGTTCCTGGAATTACACGTACAAATACCGGATATGTGTGGCCAACTGCTAAACTGAGATTTGGCCTAAGTGTGTGAGCATGCCCAGTTCAGGCTTTCCATGGCGTGTTGTCTGACATATATCTCATTTATCAAAGTGTGCAAGCATGCCCAGTGTGAGCTTTCCATATGTTGAACTCTGCAGCCCACCACATTTGTGGATGAGTGTGAACTTCAACAATATCTCACGTTTATGGTTGTGTGTTGTGTGTCATGTTGTGTGTAGTTACTGTCCAGCTGCTTTGTGTCTGAACACAACAGGGATTATACTGTGCCTGCAGAGTTTGCATGGGATACTTTGCATATAGTTGTCAACATCCTTTCATACTGACCTAACACTGTAGTACCGTATAGTGTACTGGTTCAGTACTTTCACTGTGGTGGACAGTATCCTGGGCTTTAGTCCTATCACTGCTTTACATTTTCATAGTGAGCACAACAGCCTGGTTAGGGGCCAGTTGTGCACATCTGACCATGTTGCATTATGTTCAGATATGAACTATTTAAACCAGGCTTGTCCAACATTGGTAGTGTATTCCACAACATAGGTGTACATTGGCAAACACTAGCGATGTGCCCTAGGCCATTTCTAATGCTAGTCGGAGAGTGTGTTTGTCCTTTGACACACATTGTAAATGGAGTTTGCCATGACATATGTCATGGTTAGTATACTGTGCCTCCGTCTACCCATGACATAACAGTGATACCCAGGGTAAACCTACCATCTCCCATCCACTCATCAAGATTCCTCTTGAGGAGAGTCAATGAGTGACTCTCTGGCTAACCTGTACTGGGAGTTTACTCAAGAGTGGGGGTGGCTTCTGTGTTATGGATCATTCAGTTCAGCTTGTCCTATGTATGTCAGTGCTGGGGTTCAGGTCTCTCATGTGCATAGCTCACTGCCATTCAGATTGTACAAGGTGCAGCATGTTCATTGATTCCAACTTGGACATGGCTTTATACATCATGCACAGCTTGCCTCTGGGTGGGCAGTATGGCAGTGTGTGGAGCTGCAGTTTGTTTAATCAGGCAACACATGGCATCTGTTCAAGCTATTTGATACTTCTGGTGAGGTACTTTTGGGGACTTTACAGTTGATGGAGGTGTCTGCTGAGGTACATCCCACAGGGGCTATTGTAGTCAATTGTAATGCTGATGAAGGATGACTGCAGAGCCACAATGACCTCCCCTTATGTAGATCTGACAACCTTCATGATTAGGTGGGTATATGGTATGTTTCTGTAACCACTACAGCCACATGCTTGTCCAATGCAGGATATCTATCAACTTGTGTCCCCAGGTCTCTCATTACATGTTAAGTACTTAATGGGTTAACACCTATGTGGTAATTGGTGGGCACTTACTGTATATCCACGGGGGTTGACTATACACTTTTCTGCAATTAGCTTGCTGACATGGCTATGGCACCAGTTGTCTGTTTCTATGTGGCCCTTTTGTGGGATGCTTGTGTCAGCTAGAGGGTCAGATATGGTGGCCAGTTTGTAGTCCTCTGCAAACATGTTCAGACACAGTCCTTCCATGTTGGCCTGTACCTATGGGACATATATACCAAACGAGAGAGGTCCCAGGACCAAGCCTTGTGAGATGCCAGTTATATCTGGTTTGTAGTCTGACATGGCTGCAGCATTTCTGACCATGTCAGTTCTGTCCTTGGTCTGGCTTGCAACCCCTCTACTGACATAGGGGTTTATATCTAAGCTGGTGAGCTTATCTATAATGAACACGTGGGGTATTGTATGGAAGACTTTGCAAGGTCCAGCTACGCTGTGTGGACCACATTGCCCTCATCAATGACCTTAATGACTGTTTCAAATGAGTCAAACATGTTTAAGGTGGAGGATCTGCACTTAAGAAAGCCACACTGGGTAGGGTCCGGTGTCAGTAGGCCCCCAATATCTTTATGTCTGCGGTACATGCTGATCCTTTCCATAGCTGTGCAGACCAAGCTTGTCAGGATTCTGGGGTGGTAGTTTGCAGTATCCATTCAGGCAACACCTTTGTTGAGAAGGACCACTGTTGCTGTACACTGCTCTTTGGGTACATATCCTGTGGTAAGGCTGACATTGAGCAGTAGTGTGATTTGGCATTCCATTCTTCTTGGAGTCCATGTTGGACTCAGCCCAGGACACCATCTCATACCATTGCTGCTGTGTGTTTTGCTTTGTAGATGCTGGCTGTTACCTCAGCATCTGCAATGTCAGGGGGGCAGCAGTCTGCTGGGATAGATATTTTGCATTCTGGGGGGGGGGGTTGCACTGCACCTGTCAGGTTGGATGTTGGCAATATGTGTGTGTGTTTGGTATGTTGCTTGTAATATTTGAGTGATTCAGAGCATATCTGTGAATTCCCAACAAGGTTCCTACCATCAGTTAAGAAAGCCTTGTGATTATCCTTAGTGTCCTGTACAATTTGTATCTTCATAGGTTCATACTAGGCTATCCACCCTAGGGGATTTATAAGCCTAGCCAAAGTATGTGTGGCTTGCTATGTGAATATTATGGCCATTTAGGATTTACTTTACTGTGCCTCTGTCTGGACATGACACAGTGAAGACCCCCAGTGTACCTCTACGATCACCCATCCACTTGGCAAGATTCCTGTTAAAGAGAGTCAGTGAGGGGCTCTGCCTAACATGGAGTGGGATTCTGTTCCAGGGTGTAGGGAGCCTCTGGGTTATGTATCTGTCCCTCCAGCACATCCTATTTCATTATGTGTTGAGGCTGACATCTCTCACTCTCACATCTCCGATGGCTTTGGGTTTTCTGGGGCAGAGCATGTCCATTACTCCTGTGTTGGACATGGCCTTGTACAACAGGCATACAACGCCTCTGTGTAGGCAGTATGTGACTGCATTCAGCTGGGGTGTCTACAGCCAGGCAGCATATGACATATATTTGAGACCCTTTATCCTCTTGGTGAGGTACCTTTGAGGTCTTTCTAACTGCTGCAGGTGTCGGGTAAGGTACATCCCAAATGAGGCATTGTACTAGATTATGGGTCTGATAAGAGAACAGTATAGGGGCACAATGACCTCTGTTGACGTAGATGTGAAACCTTTCTGATACAGTGTCCAATATAGACAGTCTTCCTAGCCACGTTGACAATGTGAGTGTCACATAACAGGTTACTGTCCACTTGTGTCCCTAGGTCCCTGATTACTCCTTCCATACATAATGGTTTACCACCTATGTGGTAATTTGTGAGTACCTTGTTTGGTATTTGGTGAGACATTCATACTGTCCAGTGTCTTCAGGACGGCTGGGTGGGGTTCCTGTGTGTGAGAGTGTGGTCTGTAGCATGCTACAGACTGTACAGTAGTTTTGCCTATGGTTAGTTGCACATGGGTGGTCTCCGATGCTTTGTGCATTGTCAGTTACCTGGATGTATGGGTGTCTGTGCTGAATATGGATACTTCCCCTCCTTTTATGTTTTGGTCCAGGTGTTGGGGCCATAATGCATGATATGAGGTATAACCTGGTAGTGCTGGTGTGCTGTCAGGAGGCTTGCTGCAGGTTTCTGTCACTGCATGGACATCAATGTTCTCCATACTGGGGAGGGCCTCAGGAGCATGCATATTGAGGTTTACACTTCTGGCATTGGTCAGCATTACCCTTATGTTTCTTTCCACTTATGTTTTCTAGGGTGGTGGGTTAGTCTTTTCAGCCTTGCCTATGAAAGGCTCTATGGAGGTGGCAAAAGCCTTATCCAATATCCAGATGCCTAGGGGTAACAGGTGCGAGCCATGCCTGGAACAGCAGCGTGGCTTGTCAAGCATGACATCCCAAGCAGACAGACATTGGATCCCCTTGGAATGACACCAGTAATTGTGCCACTTGTTAAAGCTGATCATTCTGTGTTTGTACTGTGGCATCATTCTTGGTGAGGGTAGGATGCTGCAAATGGTCAGTGTTATACCGGCCTGGATTACATAATCGGAGAGCTCATCTATGTCTCTTTTCATGTAGTCCAGGGAGGTACATCTCAGGTCATTCACGCCAACATGGACAATGACTGCATCATATTTCTACTTGCTTTGGGGTGACCTGCGTATTTGTGTTATGTGGCATATTGTAGCAGCCTACAGGCAGCTTACTGTACCCTTTCCCTTGTTCAGTCTGGTGAGCGGGACAGCAGTGTGTCTGACTATGGAGTCACCTATTACATCTGTGTCAGGCATGTTGTTTCTCCTTCTGGCCTGTGACTTTTTGGCACACTAGCTTTGTGTACTATGTGTTGCATGTGCTATGTTTGGAGGTTGTGTTTGCTTGGGTGTCTGCTTTGGAGGCCTCTGTTGGTGTGGTGTGTTTGTAATTAGGGCCTCTGGGAATGTTTTTCTGTGTTTATGTCTTTGGTTTGCAGTTGTGATAGGTCTATGTGGCACTGGGTTTGTGGTGTGTGTGGTTACCTTCTCCTCCTGACTAGTTTTGACAGTACTGAGTTGAGGGAGCTCAGCCTCCGGTTTGGATAATTGGTTGCATCTGTCACATATATTTGTATTTCTTGGGGGGAGTTCAGGGTTGTCTGTGTACTTGGGGCAGGTGTAACATTGCCTCAAGATTCACAGATTCAACTTATTGTAACTGGCCTTAGTGGATTGTATGTGTGGACATATTTTATTGCCATACTACTGATCAGTGATTACTTCCCTTTTTATGTTTGCTCTATCATGTAGTAGCTTCCTCATTCTCTTGCATGGTTTTGTAATGGCTGGAGTCCACCATGCCAGATGCCTGCATGTATGGCATTGTGTCTTGGTTTTATTTGGGACTGCATAATCCAAGCATTCCTGGCAGTGTTCATGGAATGCCTGTATAACAGGTTCTGAGGTGTGGCCCATATTTTGCACCTGCACAGGGCCTTTAATGGATTCCACATCAGTTTGGAGGAGTGCAACTTTTGCTTTACACATGTTTTTCACTGTGGTTTTCTGGCCAGGGACTGTGGTCAGGATGTGTATATCCAGTGTGATTACTCTATGGTCTGGACTTACCAGTGAGGGATACACGTCTCATCTTGCCATCCAGTACCCATGTTGCTGATTATCACATCCAGTATGCTTACCCCTCTTGTGGGAGTGGTACGTTGTTCCTGGGCATTTTGGTTTATGGATTCTAGGAACTTTTGTCCTACAATGTTGGAGCTAGTATAATGCTCCCAGTCTATGTCTGGGTATTTTCAGTCACACAATATAATGTGGTTTGGAGGGCTTGATATATTCATGTATTCCAACACAGGCCAGGTGCAGTTCCTGGTGTTAGGATGGTAGTCTGTATCAGGCTATAAACTGGGAGGCAGTTTTAGCCACTGTTACTTGACCATGGCTAGTCCATGCTGCTTCTTGTTGTGGTACCAACATGGGGGTGTGGTTATCCTTGACAATTATTGCTAGTTACCCTCCTTTTGTAGCTTGTTCCATGTTTTGAGGCTGTACAGCACAGTATGAGGTGTAATCTGGTAGTGTTAGGGTGCTGTTGTGAGCCTTGACCCAGCTTTCTGTTACAGGACAGATATCAACATTCTCCATACTGGGGGAGTTTAGACTGCATGCATCTTGCTGTTTAGACTTCTGGCATTGGGTAGCATTACATCTAGGTTCTTATCCCTTGTGATACCTATGGAGGTGGGTTTGTGTTTTGAGCCTTACCTATTCAGGGCATACTGTGGGTAACAACAGCCTTTGCCAGTATCCATAAGGCCTGGACTGATAGGTGCATGCCACCCCTAGCAGGTGGAGCATCATGTCATGCTCAGCATGTCATCCCAGGCTGGCACACATTGGATCCCCTTTGACTAACTGCAATACTTCAGCCATTTATTGCAATTGATCATCTCATCGTCATGTTGTGGCATCATGCTTGGTGAGGGTAGGATGTTAGTCAGGGTCATCAAGTGTGCATATACTACATGTTGTTACATTGCTTAACACATGGCATTCATGCCTCAGGTGGTGCTGCAGGGCTGCCTCTGTCAGATGCACATACTACACTCCCTGTACATGTTTGAGAGCAGGTTATGTCATTTTAGGCATCCCTGTTATTATATGAGTGGGTCAGAGAGGGGTGCATCATTCCCAGGGTTCCTACTGAGCCAGTGTATGTGCTATGTGTTGCCTCTTTGCCAAGGCCAGGGCATACTGGGCACGCCTCCTTCTGCCTACTGGGGCAGGCTGAGGTTGTTCCTCCTCCGAGTCACGCTCTGCCTGTGATTACCTTGGCAATGGTGGGGGGTTGTTTGGCCCGGCCCTATGCTGGTCCTGCTGCAGCTGTTTTCGCAAGATCATATTATGTAGCATAGAACATACCATGACAATTTGGGCACATGTAGTTGGTGAGTACTGCAAGGCTCCACCAGATGTGTCCAGACACCGGAACCGTGACTTGAGCAGCCCAAACACACGCTCTATTACATTACGTGTTTGTGCGTGTGCCTCATTATGGTGTTTCTGTTTAGGTGTGCATGCGTTTCTGATGGGTGTCATCAGCCACAGCTCCAGTGCATAACCTGCATCCCCCACTAGGTGTCCATGTGGGATGTCCCCATTGGCAAATGTCTGGTACAGCTGCGTCAAATGCCAGATATGGGAATCATGGTAGCTCCCAGGGCAGCCAGCACACACATTCATTATTATGCCCTGGGCATCACACACAACCTGGCAGTTGATGGAGGGGAAGCCCTTGCAGTTAATGTAGGCCCTACCCCGCTCACCGGTTGGTGCTTTGATGCATATGTGCATGCAGTCTATTGCACCCACTACCTCAGGGTATTCCGCTATTTGCTGGAAGAGACGCATATTGCTGGCCAATACCTCACGGGCATTGGGGAAATATACATGATCACCGACATGTGCTGACATGGCATCCAGGAACTGGTGCAGTACCCTGATGGCTGATGCCTGTGATATCCCCATCATATCACCAGTTGGTTTCTGGAAGGAACCTGTTGCTAGTATTCTTAGGCCAACACATACCTTGGTTTCCTCTGGGATGGGTTCCCCTCTGTTGGTTCTGTGTGTGAGGCGTGGCCTGCACAGCTCGACAGTTTGCTGCATGAGGTCTCTGTCCACTCTATAGCGCTCTACTATCTCCAGCTCATGTAACCCGTGGTAGGTGACCCTGGGCCTGTACACTCTTCTCCGTCTCCTTACTGTGGGTTGTCTGGCACCATTTACATTGTCACCATCCTCAGCAAGTAGCCTATGTCTCCTTATGACAGCTATGGCAGCCCCTAGCATTTCTGCTCTGAGTTCAGCTTTTTCAGTTTTCACTTCTAATAGCTTACTCCTGTCTTGCAGTGTCTCTTGAGAGAAACATCCTGCACTGCTGTTTGCAGAGTTTTAAGTGCTTGGCTGAGCTACTATTCTGCCTGTGTAATTGCCTGCTTCTAATTGTTTTCACCTGCTAGCTCCAGCAGTATTCACTGCTAGCTTCCTACTAATTCTGTTGCTTCCTTTTTCCTTTCTGTTTCCTCAGGGGGGAGCAACGCGCATACCAGCAGAAACACGCTCACAGTGGCTTACATGCGAGCACACATGCTTACACAGTTCAGAATCTGATTATTCGGGTTAAAACGCGCGCACACTAGTGCAAACAGTCTTACAAGTCTGCCAACATGCTCCCACATGCTCAGTCTGCCTTACACGCGCACACACTGTCCTACTCGCGCTTCATGGAGCGCACACATGCACATGCACGCCCAGCAAGAAACTTTGGTGTAAGCAACAGTGTACACCTTCCATTTCTTGACTTTCCTATGCTTATCTTGTGGCACTCCTCTTTCCATGATATATGTCTGACATCTGTCATGTAACACTGACCTCCAATGAACTGCATTTCTTTCTTCCATTCCCCCCTGTGATGTCACCTATCTCCTACTCTATTCCTCCCCCTTATGTATCTCTTACACTACTCAGAATGTGCTCATTTGCTATGTGACAGTGGAATTCAGTATCCTAACACTCATTTACATCAGATTGCCTACTAATGCTTAGTTACATGTCTTAGACTCAGCTTCCCCCCTTAGCAACCACTAAACGGTGGCCATGTTGTTTTTGGTCTGCTGGTCCCTGCATTGTAAATCCATGTATTGCATAAAACCCACATTTGTGGGTTTATAACCTTCATTTTTATGCTTTATACAGCGCAGCCCATTTGCGTGGGGCTGTGCTGCGTTTAAACATCGCCGAAAAAAAAAAATATTTATTTCTTATATTTGCATCGGGGTACCTTGCCAATGGCCATATATTTGGCCATTGGCATGCTGCCTGACACATATGCACCCTTTATTTGGAGCTGACATGGCTCCATTGTGTTTTTTGCAGAAACGTACTGAGTTGTCAACTGAGTACATTTCTGCAGCTAAAACAGCTCTTACACGGGCTGCTTTGGGCTTCCTGGATCGCTAATCTACCTCATTTGCATGCCTTTCGGCTGCAAGTGAGGTGATTAGCATATCCACGCCCACTCCGTGTAAGAGACGTTTTAGCTGGTCTCTTACACGGGATTTAGGGCTGTTCCTGGATCGCAAAGGCTGCATGGAGTCTTACACTACTCTTAGACTCCGTGCAAGCCTTCGTGAATCCTGCCCAGTATCTTTTTAAATACGTATTTGTTTACTTAAGAATATTGACAATTTTTATCAGGTTTTGTCAGATACTGCTATGTTTAATATAGAACTTAGCACAAAACAGCCCCATTATTCAATAAAAATGTTCTGCTTTTCAGACATTTTAACTGAAATATAAGGATTTCAAAATCGGGAAGTGTTTTATGCTCTTCAAATGCTACTTTACTGTCTTGATGCCTGTGTATACTTCATGGCAGCTTACTTTCATTATTTTACTGCTTGAAACATTCTGCTCAAATGTGCTATATTTAAGCATCAGGAAGTGTGCTTCAGGGCTAGGAATGTATTTCTCCTGGTGCTTGTGTACACTTCTTGACAACTTATTTTCATTTCAATTTCACCCAGTGCACTTTCTGTGAAGAGACATAAAAGTTCTGATAGGGTTTTGGCATACTGCTTGTGCTTTCACTTTTGAATGAGAGTGTGTGTGCTGCTTCTGAACACTTGTCTGATAATCTACCTTCTTACCGACTCTTCCCAGCAGAGCTTCTCAGCAGTCAGATGTCTTCCTTGGATGCAGCATGGATTGTTACACCAGTCATAGGTTCATAGGTAGGTACTACCTCAGTCAGTCAGTCGCCCTGCTAGACAAGGAGTCCAGGGAAGTAAGGAAGAAATAACCAGGGAATTGTTATGGCTAGGCTTGTATAAGCCCTAGGGCCAATAGCCTAGTACCAACCTATAAACTAGGCTATTAGCCCTAGGGCCTATGTAAGCCTAGCCAAAAAGGTACCCTGGCTTTCGCCACCCAAGAAAATTATTTTCCTGTGACCCTGTCGAGCAGAGCCACAGAGGTGATCCCCAGGTTGAATTTCCTATTTCCCATCCAATCATCAAGATTTTTCTTGAAGAGTGCTAATGAGGAACTTTGTTTGATATAGATAGGTAGTTTGTTCCAGAATATGGGAAGTCTCTGGGACAAGAATCTATCCCTCCAGCATGTTCTGTTTATTGTAGTTACAAGGTTTAGGTCTCTAGAGCATGTAGCTTGGAGGGATTGTGATTTCTTTAAGTGGAGCATTTCTAACAGCTCTGGGTTTGACATACCTTTGTATGTTAGGCAGAGATCGCCTCTAAGTAAGCGATATGCGATAACGCTGGAGTTTTTTGAGACGGTCTGTGTAGGGCATCTGTTTGAGGCCAGTAATCCTCTTTGTGAGGTATATCTGCAACCTTTCCAGTTGTAGATGTCTTGTGAGGTACATACCAAAAGGGGCATTGTACTCTATAATGGGTCTAATGATTGATGAGTAGAGGGGAACAATAGCCTCTTTTTTCCTGGATGAAAAACCTTTTGTGATGAGGTGTGCCATGTAGAAGGATTTCCTGACTACTGTGGTGATGTAATTATCAAAGGAGAGACTACTGTCCACCTGTTTCCCAAAGTTTCTTATCACACTTTCAGTGTTAAGTAGATGACCACCTATGTGGTAGCTCATGGTTGCACAGTTTTTACTAAAGGGGATGACAATGCAATTTTTGGCATTGAGCTTGAATCCATGGCTTTGACACCAGGCATCTGTCTCAGTGAGGCCCTTTTGTAGGATGTCCACATCATTAGGAGATTCGATTATGGCTCCTAGTTTGCAGTCATCTGTGAACTTCATTAGCCAAAGACCTTCTGTGTTAGCCTGTACTTCAGAAACATAGGTACCAAACAGGAGAGGATCCAGGACTGAACCCTGTGGTACTCCAATTGTCACTGGTCTGAAGTTGGATTTGGAGTCTGCTACTTTCACAATGTGGGTTCTGTCAGTGAGCCAGTTGGCAACCCATCTTGTGACATAGGGATTTATACCTAGTTTAGTGAGTTTATCTATAATTCCAGAGTGGGGGATGGTGTCAGAAGCCTTGGCAAGATCTAGATAGGCTGTGTGAAACACCTTACCCTCGTATACGGCTTTGGTGACTGCTTCAAAGAAGTCTATCATGTTTAGGAGACATGATCTGCCTTTTACAAACCTGAACTGGGTGGGGTCCAGAGTTTGGAGATTACCAATGTCTTTGCTTATAAGTTCCATTATGATACGTTCCATGGCCTTGCAGAACAGGCTCATTAGGCTAATGGGGCAGTAGTTCCCGGGGTCCGTGGTAGCTCCCCTTTGTGTAGTGGGATAACCATCGCTGTGTGCCGTTCAGTGGACACAAAGCCTGAGGTGAGGCTATGATTGAACATGGTGCTTGGGTGGGGTGCCAGTTCATTCTGTAGTTCATGTAGAACGCAGCCTGGAATTTTGTCAGGTCCCATAGATGCTGTGTTCTTGGCTTTGGAGAGTGTGGTTTTTACCTGTGCAGCCGTGATTACAGGAACTTTGCATTTTTCCGGCATAGAGATGGGCCTTTTAGAGATTGAGAGGGGGTAAAGTTAGCACTGAACTTATCTGCCAGGATGTTGGCAATATCAGTTGCTTCTGTATATTTAGTGCCATTGTGCTATAACTTAGAGCAGATGTGAGTGTTGCCATTGAGATTCTTGACATAGCTATAGAATGTTTTGTGGTTGTCTTTAGAATCTGTGGTGATTTTGTTTTCGTAACTAGCTTTGGAGGATTTTATGAGAGATCTTAGCTTCCTACTTAGGCTGACCAGGGAGTTCCTCCAATCATGGGATTTTACTCTCTTTTGCAACAGTTTCTTTCTTCTGTTATAGAGCTTGTTTATTGCCGGGGACCACCAGACTGACTTCCTTTTTTGGAGGATAGCATCTTGATTCTGTTAGGAATAGCATGATCCATGCAGTCGTGTAAGTGCTTATAAAGTGCATTTGTGTAGGATTCAGCAGTCGTATCTCTATTGTCCATCTGCATGGGTGTTGTGAAGTTTGCCTCTTCTATCTTAAGAAGCGTGAAGTTGGCTTTGGAGAAATGTTTTACAGAGGTGGGGGCAGGATGTGGATGCCTAAGATGATTAGCTTGTGGTCAGATCTGACCAATGAGGAACTTGACCTCAGGTGTGGAACATGGTTGCCCATGTTGGTAATGACCAGGTCTGGGATATTGCTGCCCCTGGTGGAGATGTGGATAAGTTGATCCAAGGCGTTGGAATTTATGAATTCCAGAAAATGTTGAGCAAAAGAGTTGGTACATGAGTAGTTTTCCCAGTTAATAGTGGGGTAGTTGAAATTTAGAAGTTATGTACCTACCATAACGTTCCATGTTAGTTGTCTTCTCTCGCCTTCTTTCTTGCTGGATGGGTTTGGAGCTAATCCTCGGCTCCGACTCGGCACTTGCTAAGCTCGAGAGTCACTTTTACCAGCTCGAGGCAGCCCCATATCTCATGATGCAAGGCGGTATATACCCAGATCTCGTTTATACTTATAGGGAAAAACACCTAGCACAAAAAACTTTCCACTAAGGAAAGAAGAGCAATTAGCCTAAACAAAAAGGGCTATAATGGGAACCCAGATAACTAACTGGCGCCCAAAGAAGCAATCTTCCTGACAAGGGAGATCAAAGTCTGTCCAGGCAAGGGGGCTGGAGGGAGGGTCACAAGAAAGAAGGTGAGAGAAGACAACTAACATGGAACGTTATGGTAGGTACATAACTTCTAAATGTTAAGTTGTCAATCTCACCTTCATTCTTGCTGGATGGGACAGCGTCCCTAGCACCTCTATCCTGGGTGGCTCAATGGAACAGACTCTTGAGAACCGTAGAACCAAAACTGGCTCTATCCCTGGAGGCCAAATCCAATTTGTAATGAGAAACAAAGGTATGAGGAGTGGCCCAAGTGGCTGCTGCACAAATAGTATCTAAGGGAAGTCTAGCCTGAAAAGCTGTGGAAGTGGCTAAGCTTCTGGTGGAATGTGCCTTTGGTTTTGAGCACAGCTGTTTGCCCCTAAGTTGATAGATTTCGGAAATGGTGGAAGAAAGCCATCTAGACAAGGTCACTTTGGAAACAGGAAGGCCTTTCTTATTCTCAGCATAAGAAAGAAAGAGTTGATCAGACTTTCTGAATTGTTTTGTTCTGTCCAAATAATATCTGAGTTGGCGGTGAACATCAAGATAATTTAATTTTTGTTCCGATCTGTTGGAGTAATTGGGGAAAAATACAGGGAGATCAATAGATTGGTTTAAATTTGTTTTTGAAGCAACCTTGGGCAAGAAGGAAGGATTAGTTCTCAAGGACACTCTGTCCTTGTGGAAGACCAAATATGGGGGACGAACAGAGAGGGCCTGCAGTTCTGACACTCTCCTAGCCAAGGTAATAGCGACAAGGAAGAGTGTCTTCCAAGAAAGAAACTTTAGAGAACATGAAACAGCTGGCTCGAAGGGAGGAAGAATTAAGGATGTCAGCACTAGATTTAGGTCCCATTGAGGAGGAGGACTCCTGACTGGAGGATTAAGGAAAAAAACTCCTCTTAGAAAAGCTTTACAAAGCCTGTGGGACATAATGTTGTGGTCTGCAAAACTGACATGAAAGTTCGAGATCGCAGCTAACTGAACTTTGACAGTGGAAGCTGAAGAACCCGAGTGAAGGATTTTCGCTAAAAAATCCAAAACTGCATGAACAGGGGCAGTAAAGGGATCTATATTCCTTGATTTCGCCCAAAGGGAGAAACGTTTCCACTTGCTAGTGTAAATCCTTCTAGTAGAGGATTTAAGGGAAGCCACTATGATATCCCTAACAGGGTTAGAGATCATAGGAAGCCTGGCTAAGGAAGGAAGTGGAGCAACCAAGCTGTGAGGTTGAGAGAAGGAATGGATTGATGCAGCTGACCTGATTGGTGGATCAGAAGATCTGGCACTGGGTCCAGATGCCACGGCTATGCCAATTGGTGACGATGGAGGAACGGAAACCAAATTTGTCGAGGCCAATGCGGGGCAATGAGAATCATTTTGGCTCTCAAAACGGTAGCTTTCTGGAGTACCTGTGGTATCAAAGGAAAGGGAGGAAAGGCATAAAGAAGTCCCTGGGGCCAATCTTGGGTAAGAGCATCTCTGGGGGGATGGCCTGGAAGTGGGAAGAGGGAGAAGAAGTCCAGGCATTTGCTGTTTTGGGGAGCAGCAAAAAGATCGCAACATGGGCAGCCCCATTCTTGAAAAATGTCCTCCACTATAGATTGTTTGAGAGACCACTCGTGAGGCATGAGAATAGCTCTGCTCAATCTGTCCGCTAAAATGTTGGTTTTCCCAGGGATATGCGTTGCTACCAGAAACCGTTGAGAGGAGATCACCCATTGCCAAAGTCTGAGAGCTTCTCGACACAAGGGGTAGGACTTGGTTCCACCCTGCTTGTTGATATACCACACTACGGACATATTGTCCGTGTGAACTGCAACTGTTCCCAAGGGAAGAAAGTCATTGAGGGCTTGCAACGTTAAAAGCACTGCTCTCATCTCTAGGACATTTATGTGCAGGTGGTATTCGAACGGTTGCCACGTCCCATGAACCATCCTGCCCTGATAATGACCCCCCCCACCCGATCAGGGAGGCGTCCGTAGTGACTGTGGCTACCGGGGCTGGGGAAACAAAGGGTCTGCCCTGATGAACCTGGGGAGAAGAAATCCACCAGGATAGATGGTTTTTGCAAGTTTGTGTCACCAGAATTTGATGACGCATGGGGAGTTGTTGGTAGGACCATTGGGTGAACAACATCCATTGAAGGAGACGTATGTAAAAGCGGGCCAAAGGGAGAAGAGTAATGGCAGCTGCCATGAGGCCCAATACCTTTAGGACCAGTCTGGCTTGCACCTTTTTGCTGGCAAGGATGATCCGCACATGGTTTTGGATATCTAGGATTCTGTTGCTTGTGAGGTTTGCTGACATCCGGACAGTGTCTAAATTTGCGCCTATAAAAGTAATAGATTGGCAGGGCAATAAGGAGGATTTTTCGTAGTTGATAGAAATTCCTAAATGAGTGCAGAGATTTAGGGTGTAATCTCTGGCTTGGAGAAGTTGATGCCTGGTGGAGGCTGAGAGGAGCCGGTCGTCGAGATACGGAAACACCTGGAATCCTTGACGTCTCAGGTGAGCCATGACCACTGCCATACATTTGGTGAACACTCTGGGGGCTGTAGTGAGACCAAAGGGCAGGGCTCTGAATTGGTAATGACTGGACCCCAGCCGAAAGCGGAGAAACCTTCTGGAGCGTCTGTGGATTTTTATGTGATAGTACGCATCCTGAAGGTCTATTGAGCACATCCAGTTGTCTTTGCCCAGAAAGGGCAAAATCGATTGAAGTGTGACCATCCGAAATCTTGTCTTTTTCACAGACTTGTTGAGTCTGCTGAGGTCCAATATTGGTCTCCAATCTCCCGTCTTTTTAGGAACCAAAAAGATCCTTGAGTAGATTCCGGGCTTGGAATGGTCTGTTGGAACTGGCTGAATGGCCCTTTTTTGTAGAAGCTTTGATACTTCTAATTTTGCAATTTCCCTTAGACCGGGTGGAACATCTGGAAAGGAATTTTTGTGAGTGAAGGGACTTTCCTCGAAAGGAATCTTGTAACCCTCGGATATGATCGACTGTACCCATTTGTCTTGTGAAAGGGAAAGCCAGGCTTCTGGGTACAGCGATAATCTTCCCCCGACTGCCTCCAAGGATGGACAGTTGGGCAACACCTCAGGGATGCTGGAAGGGCTTGTCAGAGAGAGGCTCTCTGCTTCCCTGGTTTTGTGGATCCCCTCTGCCCCTAGGGCGGCGTCTGTTATTATTACCCCCTCTGCCTCTAGGGGTAAACTGACCATGTGTATCCGGCGTGACTCCCTGAGATTTACGGAACCACATCTTTCCGCCCTTCTGTCCTTTAGGGTAAGGCCTAGAAGGGGTGGAAAAACTGACCCCTACGGCAGAGAGAGTCTTGCTGTCTTGCTCACACCTGGTCAACGTATCCTTCACCTGAGGACCAAACAATGTTGCTCCATCAAAGGGAGAGTTTGTGAAGGATGCCTTAAAGGGATCTGCAAAATTACAGAGCCGCATCCAGGACTGACGCCTAAGAGCCACTCCTGTCCCTGCAGCTCTACTCGCTCCATCTGCTGCATACGAAATCAGCCGCATGGAGGAGTTGGCTATGGAGTTAAGGATTCCTAGCTGAGAAGCAATCTTGTCCTGAGCCCCTGGAGCTGTAGGATCCTGTACTATTTCACCTAATTCTTTAAGGATGTCCCTTTGAAGTCTGGTGAAGTGACATAAGTAATTCAGCGAACGCATAGCAAAGGTCGCTGAGGAAAACATCCGCTTACCATAACTGTCCATGGTCCTAGAATCTTTGTTAGGAGGATGGACTGGTACGGAAGGATCTGCAAGTTCCTTCTTAGTGGCGGCCGCCACCACCATGGCATCAATAGGGACACCTTTTGTAAGGAATTGCTTTTCGGAAGGGGCTGTAATAAATTTAGAAGGCCTCCTGGGAACTGGTTCTACGGAATCAGGAGCTGCCCACGCCTTCCGAGCTATTACCTCCATGAGGGGGTCAAAAGGCGGAGACACCCAGGAGGTGGAGGGTTGAGATCCGAATGCCTCTAGGTACACCGACTCATCCTCGGAGGGGTTTATGGAGGGCCAGTTTCCCCTCTGTTTTAGGAGTTCTAGGATGTCTGAAAAAGAGACATCCTCAGAGGGGGATCTTGGGGACCCCTCCAACTCATCTAAGTCGGTATCTGAAGTTGTAGACTCAGGGGAGTCTAGGTGCTTCCTCTTACAGGTCCTCTTACGCGGAGGATCTCCTGAAGGATCAGGAGAATCCTCGGAAGAGGGGGTTCTTCCCAGTGGGGAAACCTGAGGTGGTGGATCTCTCGGTCCGGGAGCAAGAGAGTGGGAAGAGACATCTACAGGCACCATAGTGGGAGGAGCTAAGGGGATAGACTGCTGACTGAGCCCAGGGGCCAGCACACTCCTCATCACCTCGAAGGCTCCCCTGCCAGGGAGATCCGAGAGACCCTGCTCCGAAGAAACAGGGGCTCCCGGGTCCACCAAGAGGGAAGGCTCTGAGGCAGATGTTGGGGCCGAGCTCACCAAGGCCGAAGCCCCGAGGGGAAGAGCAGGGTTGGACAAGGGTCCGATGCCACTCACCCCCTCGGAGCAGACCAGGGAAGCCCGACCACCGGATCCCTCCAACGAAGGTCTCGAGGAGGAGATAAGAGTAGAAGCTAAAGGAGCAGAAAGGGGTGGTATGTGCCCCACAGCCGTAGCAGTGACTAATCCCATAGACTCCGGCTCCGAGCTCTGGACGAGAGTCGAAGGAGGAACTTGAAGAGGGTGTGGACTAGTAGTCGTCTGTTGAGATGGACTATGAAGCATTTGGGCTAGTGCCTGTGATTTTAACAATCTGCTTACCACTCTCTCCAAATCGTGGTCTGACAGCCTGGAAGACCTAGATGATCGGCTCCGATGGCTCCGCTCCGAAAGAAGAGGAGAGGTCGGAGCCGACAGTATCGGTTCCAAAGAGGGAGACCTGGACCTCTTCCTTGAAGGAACCATCGGAGCCGAAGAACCCTTGGCTCCAGACGGAGCCGACAACTTTTCGGCTCCGAGTGTAGTCAAGGATGTATCGGCTCCAGCCGGAGCCGATACAGGCAAAGAAATAATGGTATCGGAGCCGGTCGGCGCCGATACCAAAGTCTTAGCCACATGGTGGACGGAGCCGGTCGGAGCCGACACCAATGTGACAGTCAAAGTGTCGGCACCGATAGCCATCGGTGCCGAAGATTTAGCCAAATTAGGATCGGCTCCAGCCAGAGCCTATCTCGACTCCAAAGGAGTCGGAGCCAAGGCCGAAGGCTTAGAAACAGAAGCCTGGGCCTTGGTGGTCTTAGAGGGTTTGCCCAGAGCCGATTTGGCCGGGGAGCCCTCCGGTTTAAGAAGCCCTCTCAATATTAATTTGTTTCTCCTTTCCTGCAGGACTCTCTGGCTGAAAGAGTGACAGATAGCACAGGAGTCCTGTAGGTGGAGAGGTCCCAGGCAGTAGATACAAGAAGTGTGACCGTCTGTCAGAGACATCTTCTGACAGCACGAGTCACACTTCTTGAAGCCTGAGACCCTCTGTTCTTTTGACATAGTGAGTACACACGCACCAAGACTCACACAGTCCAGTCAGAAAATTAAATTTTTAATTTTAAATTTTAATATAAAGGGGAATATAAACCCACACACACACACCCTGACAGGAAGGGATGGGTAGGGAAGAAGGCCTGACTAAATTAACACAAGTAGGGAAAACGGGTAAAATGGCTGGGAGACCCTACAACTATGTACAAATGACAATTATACTGAAATAATTAAGAAAAACTAGGATTGGGGAGTCTAACAACAGTAAAAAGAATTACCATGAGCTGGCAAAAGGAGTACCTCATCAGCGAAGCGGCAAACGAGATCTGGGTATATACCGCCTTGCATCATGGGATATGGGGCTGCCTCGAGCTGGTAAAAGTGACTCTCGAGCTTAGCAAGTGCCGAGTCGGAGCTGAGGATCGGCTCCGAACCCATCCAGCAAGAATGAAGGTGAGATTGACAACTTAACATCGCCCATTATTATGGTGTTGGGTTGTACCCTAATATTTTCCAGTGTATCAGGAAATGAGGATTGGGAATCCTTGGGCATAGTGGGGGATCTGTAGCAAGTTACAATTTGGATTGTGGTCTTGCCCAGAGTTAGTTGCACTTGGATAATGTCTGATGCATTATGCTGAGCAACTAGCCTCGAGGTGTGGATATCCTTAATGAATATGGACATGCCTTCGCCTTTAGTGTTTTGGTCTGAATTATAGCCTGTTAATGCAGGGGTGCTCTCTGGAGCCTTGAACCAGGTCTCTGTCACTGCACAGATGTTGATGTTCTCCATTTTAAGGAGTGCCTTGAGTGAATTCATTTTGAGGTTTAGACTTCTAGCATTGAGTAGCATTACCTTCAGATTTTGCTTGCTTGTACCTGTTATGGTGGTGAATTTGTCATTTGAACGTTGCCTAAAAAAGGCACTATAGGGGTGGCAAGAACCTTAGCCAGTATCCGGAATCTCAAGGGCAACAGGTGCAGGCCATCTCTGGCAAAACATTGTGGTCTGTCGATCATGTCATACCAGGCAGACAGATGCTGGATCCCCTTAGAATGACACCAGAAGCTTAGCTAATGCACATGCAGATACTGCAGTGGCTACTCTTCACACAATGGTCTTACCAATGACTGCCCATGTCACACGAGATTCTGTTAACAAATCTTTGCAAGAAGGATCTCAATTAGTGGTTGAACAGCGACCAATTAGTAGTCAGACGTCCCTTTGTTCTTCCCCAACCCACAGCCACAGTGACCACGGATGCTTCCCTGATAGGGTGAAGGGGGGCTATTTCAGGGAAAGACTGTCCAAGGTACTTGGTCAAGCATGGAATCACATTGGATTCACCAAGCTACCATATAGGTGGCAATCCACTAAGCACAGAAGAGGTTATCAGGGACCTGGGGACCCAGGTTGACAGTGGCCTTTCTTTTGACACTCACGTTGCTAAAGTGGTTAGAAAGACCTTCTACATTACCCACCTGATCATGAAGGGATTCACATCCAGATCTAGTGAGGTCATTGTTCCCCTTTACTCTTCACTTATCAGACCAGTGATCGAGTACAATGCCCCATTTGGGATATATCTCACCCGACATCTGCAGCAATTGGAGAGACCCCAAAAGTTCCTCACCAAAAGGATAAAGGGACTTCAAAATCTGCCATATGCTGCCAGATTGAAGAAACTCCAGCTCTATTCAGTTGCATACCATCTGCTCAGAGGTGACATGTGCCTGACATACAAGGCCATGTCCAATCCGGAATTAATGGACATGCTCCACCTCAAAAAATCCAAATCCACCAAAACCACTAGAGCAAGCAACTTAAACCTTAGCACGGATATAAATAGGATGTGCTGGAGGGATAGATTTATCACTCAGAGACTCCCTATGCTGTGGAATAAAATCCCAGTCCATGTGAGGCAGAGCACCTTGCTGGCTCTGTCCAAGAGAAATCTTGACCTGTGGATGGGAGATCGTAGGTTTACCCCGGGAATCATTTCTGTGTCACTGCTGGACAGAGGCACAACAAACTAATGGGTACAGTATTTTTTCATATAAGGGGTGGCGTAAGCCACAGAACTTTGGGCTAGGCTTATAAATGCCTTAGGGCAGATAGCCTAGTATAAACCTATAAACCTATGAACCTATGAACCTATGAACCTATTTGCATATAAATGTCCTGGAGCTGAGAGCGGTGTTCCTGGCATTGCAACACTTTCATGACTGTCTTCCTCCAGGGACAATTGCTATTCAGACAGACAACTTGTCGGTAGTCTGGTACATCAACAAGCAAGGGGGAACTAGATCGTATCCCTTATGCCGAGAGGCCCTAAGGATTTGGCAATGGGCTGTGTCCACCAGACACTTTCTAATAGCAACGCACATCCCGGGGTCATCCAACGTGATAGCGGACAAGCTGACCAGGGCCATACTGTTGCCTCACTAGTGGTCCCTCAAACAACAGGTGGCGGACAAGATTTTCCACAGATGGGGCCAGCCTTGCTGCGATCTATTTGCATCTCCGATGAATGCAAAATGCAGCAGCTACTTTGCTCTTTATCCCCCACCGGGGAGCAACCCGAGGGACGCGCTCATACACGATTGGCCCCCGGGCCTCCTATATGCCTTCCCGCCAATTCCCCTAATTCCCAAATTTATACAGAAAGCCAAAGGTCTGGGAAGGACTGTGATTTTGATAGCCCCATCTTGACCTCGTCAGATTTGTTTCCCCTTTCTGCAGAAGTATCGAGTGGAAGAAAAATGGATCCTGGACCCAGTGCCAGATCTTCTGACTTGTTCATCGGGAGTTCTTCATCCCTCCCTCATCTCCCTAAAACTGACAGCTTGGCTGCTCCAATTCCCATATTAGCCAGGTCTCAAGATTTGTCTCCCATGGTTCAACATATTATAGTTTCCTCACATAAACTGTCTACCAGGAAGCTATATAATAGCAAATGGAAACAATTTGTTCACTGGGCTTCACATCATGACATTGACCCTTATGTGGTGCCTATTCATACCATCTTAGAGTTCTTGTCTTCCTTGTTCCATGATGGCGCTGCTGCTGCCACCATTAGAGTTCAATTGGCTGCTATTTCCAATTTTCATGTAGGGTTTAACGGGTCTAACATCATGTCCTATACACTATGTAAGGCCTTTTTGAAAGGGACTCACCATCTCAGACCACCTATCAGACACCCTATCTCTCCCTGGAATTTGAATCTTGTTTTATCCCAATTGATGCTCACCCCCTTTGAACCCGCCTCATCCTGTCACTTAAAGTTTCTGTCTTAGAAAACTATGGGCCAGATTCAGGAAGCCTCCGTGTAAGAGTTATAACTCTTACACGGAGGCTGCAGTTAAACGGTGTGATGTCAGCATGTCATGCATATGCATGAGGTGCATGAGGCATGCTGAATCACACTGTAACTCTTACACGGTCCGTGTAAGACAGAAGGGGCGTGTCCGTTGGCTAAGCCCTGCAAGCGGACACGCCCCCGGAAGTCTATAATGGCTGAAAGTAAACAGCCACGAGTAAGGCCATGTAAATGTGATTAAACACACTACACAACACATGACCCCACAGACCAGCAATGTAAAGAGCGAACAGATGTTATAAAATGAAAATAAAAACTGTTTTATATTTTTTAAACCCCGTAAATGTTTGCTACTGTGTGCGCTCGTGTGCGCGGGTGTGCTACTAGCGCAACTGCAGTTAGCAATCAGTGAAAAGGATATAAGAACTAAATATGCAAAGTAAGCCAAGAAGTAATAGCATAGCGGTAGAGTTGTCGGCTTAAGAGCAGGCAGGCAAGGTTCGAGCCCACACAACAACCTTTTTTTTTGTAAATAAGCACTAAAAAGGCCCCTGACAGTATTGTACAACTGTAAAAGTATTTCCTTTTGTAAAATGGAATGAAATGGAGCATATGTTTTCAAGTAATACAATAATAAAAATATGTAGAAATGTACTGATAGCTAAACTGCAGTGAGACAGAGTGCCTGTAGCTAAGTAGTGTTTCACAAACTGCAAACTGCTTGCCCGTAGCTAAGGACTGGTTTAACAGGCTGAAACTGTGTGCAACTAGCTGTGCTTAGTTTAACATGTGTGTTACTAGCCAATGAAGGTGTAACCCAGTGCACACCGTTTGCGCCACGCGCCCACAAGCTAACCGGCGGTGCGCATGCGTGAGCTCTGCGCAAACGAGCGCAGACCAGGTTTTAAAGTGCTTAAAAGTGCTTTTGGCATGTTTGATTGACAGGTCCTGAAGTCAATTCTAGACAGTCATAAAATTTAAAATTCAGTGGTCAGATTTGAACCCAGGATACCATGCACTAGAGTCAAGGTACTAAACCACTAAGCCATGACAGCAGTACTTAGAAATGCAGAAATATCATATATATAGGATGTAAGCCAAAATGGAGCATGATAAAGCAGTTTCTGTGAAGTAGATACAATTCTAAACCGGCCAATCATAGAAATGTGTGGGAAAACCGGCATATATAAGCCCCATAGGCGGGAATACACAGCATAAACGATTGTAGAATAGACCTGCAGGCAGAATGAGTGGAGTAGGGGAGGGACGTTGCTTTTGAGCACAGCGGTGGGGCGTTGAGGAGTCCAGATACATGGTCTGGCTCCTAGTTCACCATCATGAGGCCCAACTCATGCAGGGCCAGGTCTCATGGGGAGCATACAGGGCGGAGGCATGGGACCAGTTGGCTCATGATCTGACCAGTGCTACTGGCATTCCACACACTGGTGAGCAGGTCCGTCACCACCATGTGGACCTGAAGCGACGTAAGCAAGACCAGTTGACCCAATGGATCCAGGAGGCCTGGGATATGCCCAACGCCCCACTACTGAGTAAGTTACATTTTACTTATGTATGTAAGGAATTCAACTAGCTGATACCAAGGAGATGTGTATTCCAATATTACTTGTTTTGTATTACAGCTGCAGGTGTCCGCTCTGCGAATCGAATGGCACATGACCGCAGGCTGGTGCGGCTGCGCCACCATGCAGGTTAGTAACCCCACCTAGTACTTGTAAATAAATATTATAGTGTAGCACGTAGCAGAACACTGCAGTGTATTGATTAAAAGTAATAGAATGTGCAAGCAGCAAGTAAAAGTCTGCAGGTATGGCTGCAACAAGTTCATCAGTATGCAAGTGAAACTGGAAATATAAGTGATAGAAATAAATAGTGCTGTAATACAGATGTCCCACCATTAATTAAATGTAGTATAACCTGCAGTAGTCTCAAGAGTACAGCTTCAGAATCTGAGGTAATCACATGTGAGATATATCCTTGTTGAAATGCTGAATCATGACAGAAGTGAGGCTGCTGGAAAGTGTTGGAATCCCCACAGGTCTAATATGTGAACAAAGCCTAGAAGTACCAACCTGAACTGTGAAATTGCAGGATGTGTGAGAGTGACAGAAAGGGTCATGTATCAATGAATAACGTAGTAATAACACCTGAATATATAAGCTTCAGTGTGGTTCTACAGAACTAAATGCATGTGGGAATTAAAACTTAACATCCCAAACTGATTTCAGTGTGTCTGACTCTGGAATGTTCAAGCCAAAATCTGTATATGGTGATCACAGTCAGCAATTTGCAGATAGAATGAATGATTGTCTGACATACTAAACATCCATAGTTGTCCCCTGCCCTGTCATCAAAGTGTAGCAGGATGATGTATCTGATCAAATTCAAAATAACTAGGATAGTGATGTATCTGTAACAGGTCTAGCATGACAGTCAAGTAAGAATCATTTGGAAAGTATCACCCACAAGTTAATTGTGTTTCTATTACAAATGTATATCAATGTATAATTTATGAATGTGTCATCATTTTCTTTCTCCACCCCACCCTATAATTACAAATTAAAAAAAAACACTAAATATTGGTATGTGAACATTTCATTAACCATGGACATTTGTCCTGTTTCAAAAATATATGCATGTCTGTTGTTGCATGTGCCCTGGTCATACCTGCAAACCTGCAAACCTGATGGCCTGTTGCCATTAATCAACCCTGCATGTTGTTCGATTGTGTAATTCTGTTCAAATAATGCATGTGATATTGATATGCCCGTTGTTCAATGGTGTTAATATCTGGGTGTTTATTTAATGGGAATACCAATGCATGCTGTTACAACTAATTTGAATGGAATAATATGCCACTAACCCAAACTAACATAACATACATACAAACCTAGAACGCTTGGGAAGGCAGGTCCCAGCGGACCCACCTCTCCCACCTCAGCTGGCGAGTGCACCTGGCACTAGTGCCCAGGCCGGACCCACCTCTGGTGGCCCTGTGCCACCTTCGGGTGGAAGCGCTGCAGGGGATGGGGCCTGTCCCCCTCTGCAAGCGTGGCCAGAGGAGCACGTCCACTCACCCTCCAAGGTGTCCTGTCTGTGGTGCGAAGGGAGATCCAAGACTCTGTTCTTGGGCCCCTACGCCAGCTTGAGGCCTGGGTGGCACAGCTTACGGGCTTGCCCGTTGTCCCGCCTGCACAGCCCCCAGCACAGGCCCATCCTGGGCTGTGAAGGAACAGTGGCAACTGCCTATGGGTGGGGATATCAGTTCCACTGTTGCCATCTGTGGGCTCATGTGCCTTGGATATCCCAACCTCCGTCCCATCAATTGTGTAACCCCCCCCACATGTGTCATACACCGCCGCTGTATGCGTCTTGTCTGTCTTGTCTGTTAACCTACCCAACCTACCTCCCCAGCTATACCGACTACCTCACCTGACATACCACTCTCACCTGATAAAAAAACAAAAAAAAGGGCACTCTCTACCCACAAAAAAATTACGCCCCATACATAGCTGTCCATGTTGCACACATGTCCGCTGGACATCGAAACTGTTAATTACAATTGGCTGTACAACAGGTATTAATGTTGTCCAGACACCTCTCTCAGGGGTGGAAGGTTCCAAATGTCACACCAAATTGCATACAAATGCACAGCTGTTGCTGAGAAAGACATGGGCAGCTATGGGCCTCACCTACATCCTTCCTGCAAATACCAAGCTTGTTTCCCTACTGTCTTACCCTCTTTGTGACCCCTTTTTCACCACTTTCCTGTCACCCCTTTTTCTTTTCTTTCAAAGAAAATAGCGCGGGTGTGCGCTTGTGTCTTGGAGCTCACCGCCAGTGCATCGTGAGCTCAGCAAACAAGCGCAGACCTGGTTTTAAATGCTTAAAAGTGCCTTTGGCACTTTTGATTGACAGGTCCTGTACTCATTTCGAAAGAAAAAAAAGTCCTACTGTCAGCCTCAAACTCAGGACCTTGGTAACATTAGTCTCTATGACCTACCACTAAGCCATGACTCTCATACAAGAACATAGTGCTAAAATAAATATAACATGTAATAGTAGGAATCAATATAAAGGCAATATAGGATGTGTACTACCCAAAGCATGTCAGGTAGATTTTAATGCCTGAATTACTGGATTCCCATACTAGTTTAGTGTTCACGGAAACAGCCCTGCTAATTGTTAGCTTGTACATAATAATGTAAGGTAATGTTCATATATGAAAGTATTATATGTACACACACACACACATATATATATATATATATATATATATATATATATATATATATATATATAT
Source organism: Protopterus annectens (assembly GCF_019279795.1). Lineage (NCBI taxonomy): Eukaryota > Metazoa > Chordata > Ceratodontiformes > Protopteridae > Protopterus > Protopterus annectens. The sequence goes on from NC_056725.1 coordinate 879,756,670, forward strand.
ATATATATATATATTAATACATGTGAAATATAGTGGCAGGTGTCAGTATCCATACACACTCACTACAGGAAACAGTGAAGATAAATGCAGCAACCAGAATCTGCAACACAGCCTGACTCCTGTGAGACCTAATAACCCCTTTAACTGCTTAAAGGTGCCTCCAGCACTTTGATTGATAGGCCCTATACTCAATTTGAAAGCAAAATATAAGCATACTAGTAGGCCCTACCACAAGACCATTGTAACACTAGTCTGTATGACCTACCAGTAAGCCATGACTCTCATACAGGTATATAGTGCTAAATAAGTGGAACATGTAATAGTAGGAATGAAGATAAAGGCAATATAGTATGTGTACTACCCAAAGCATGTCAGGCAGACTTTTACTGTCCCAATTACTGGATTCCCATACTAGTGTAGTGTTAACAGAAACAGCCCTGCTAATTGTTAGCTTGTACCCAATAATGTCAGGTAATGTACATATATGAAAGTATGTATATGTACACACACACACACATATATATATATATATATATATATATATATATATATATATATATAGCAATACATATGAAATATAGTCATAGGTGTCAGTATGCATACACACTCACTACAGGGAACAGGTGAGAGAAATGCAGCAACCTGAATTTACAACACAGCATGAAGCATGAGAGACGTACTAGCCTTCACACTCACAGAACACTGTCAACAGCATACCAGCATGGTCCACGCCCTTACATTCTGAAAGGGCAATGCCTATCTCACATACCCTTTTATAGCACTGTCCTGAAATCACAGTGAGACATGCAATCAGTACACAACTGGCTGCATGCAATTAGCAAATGCTGCCTTACAATTGGTGCAGAGGCCATCACATGGACCTATGCAGATACCTACAAAAGCAGCCAGTACCCACACTCCACACATGCAATAAATTCATTGCACAAAACCTACAGAGAAAGAGAGAGAGAGACAGAGAGAGAAATAAAAGAAATATAAAGACAGCCAGCAGCAAAACCAGCAGCAGCAGCAGCAAACAGCAAGCAGCAAGCAGCACCACTGACACAGCAACAGCTGCCACAAACACTGGTAATGCAAAGTAGCAGGTTAATACTGTGTGTACTGTGACACCTCCAAATGTATCATAGTTCACTATCTATAGGTATGTCCATGAGATAGGTTGTGTGTACATAGTCCTGAAATATATACATATGTAATAATGCTGTACATGTTGCCCATACTTAAAACTTCCATAGCTTAGAACACAAGGCCAGTTGTGCATATGATGCAGTAGTTCCCAGGGTCAGTAGAGGTTCCTCCTCAGTGGTGTGGGACCACTGTGTATGTATGGCACTGTTCAGGTACATATCCTGTAGTATGGCCAGGGATTAATATCAGTCTGTAATGTGGTGCTATGTCCTCCAGGGGTGAACGCAGCACACATCCAGGGATACCATTTTGTAACAGTGATGCTATGTGTTCTGCAATGTTGAGGGTGGCCCTCACCTGGACATGTGAGAGGATAGGGAGGTTACAGTCATCTGTGATAACTAATTCCACTTGTGTAGGAGAATGGGGGGGGGTACCTGCACCTAAACCGTCTGCAACAATGTTGCCAATATCTGTGCATTTGGTGAATGTGAAGCATCTTAACACTGCTGACCACAGATGCCTTGCCTTCATGTGAATCTGCCCTGTGCTGCAGTAGCCTCCTGCTATTGTTATACAATGTGCCTGTATCTGTAGTCCACTGGACAGGATAAATAAGTGGTGTGCATACGGTCTGGGTTAGATATGTGTGTGCACAGTACATGCACTATGTGGGATGTCTGTGGTAAGCTTTTGCAAAGGGGCCAGCAGTGTGTGTTGTGGCTTCCACTGGCCCAGTGGGCTGCATGGATAGCATCACAGTCCTAACTAGTGAATAACTGTGTAATTACATGCATACATAGCAAGGTAGTGTACTGTGCTTGTGGTGTTGTTGGGATATGTATATCCAGGCTGAGTAATGTGTGTCCACATCACAGGGTTGGATGGCAACACACATACAGTATGTAGGGATGAACACCCAGAGTGTTTCAGATGTGTTGCCTGTGCAGAAATATCTGGCCATTACCTGTGCATCCCCCACAACACACACACATGCAACATATGGCAGAAGTACTATAGCAGTACACATAGGTTCATAGGTTCATACTAGGCTATTTGCCCTAGGGCATTGATAAGCCTAGTAGAATGTGTTTGTCTTTCGACACCCAATTAAAATTTATGCTGCTATGCCCTTTTCGGAGGTTAGTATACTGTGCCTCTGTCTAATAGTGACATAGAAGTGATACCCGGGGTACAATTATGATCTCCATCCACTCATCCAGATTCCTATGAAAGAGAGTCAATGAGGGACTCTGCCTAACCTGTAGTGTGAGTTTATTACAGAGTGAAGTGAGCCTCTGGGTTAGGAATATGCCCCTCCAGCATGTCCTATCTATGTCAGTGCTGAGGTTCAGGTCTCCTGAGCGTGTGGCTGTATGGGACTTTGATTTCCTGAGGTGCAGCATGTTCATTACTTCTGGGTTGGACATGGCTGTATATGTCAGGCACAGATTGCCTCTGAACAGGCAGTATGCCACTGAGTCCAGCTGGATTTCCTTTAACTGGGCAGCATATGGCATCTGTTTGAGCCCTTTGATCCTCTTGATGAGTTACTGTTGGGCTTTACCAGTTGCTGTAGGTGTCTGGTTAGGTACATCCCAAAAGGTGCATTGTACTCAATTATAGGCCTGATGATGGATGAGTAAAGAGGCACAATGATGAGTAAAGAGGCACAATGATGAAATGTCTATAATGGTGCAGGAAGGTGTGTCTGGGTCCGCCATTGGTCAGCCAATTGACAGTACACAGCTGTCAACCCCTTCAATGCACAGTCATCCTGCCGTTACATCCTTTGTCACCATTGTCCCTAGGTGATGGACAGTATGCAGTGGGCATAGATCAGGGTAATGTGGTACCTGTGGTACATGCATCCCCACAAAGCAGCCATGAGCAGGGTCCTCCAATGGTACCACGCAGACAGTCGCCCATGGGTTTTCGTGGGGGCATCCATGGCCGTACTGCCTCTGGCCGACGTGCCCAAGGAGGTATGTCAACCTCCACCATGTTTCAGACTGTTATGCAGGCACAGGCACGTATGGAAAGGTACACCAGACAGGGTCTGAGGGAGCTGAGAGCATGTCGCACAGCCATGACAGACGGCATGCGTGACATTGTGAATGCTATACGTAGCTTCACAGATGTCGTTGACAGACGTTGTGGGGACATACAACAGCCGCTCCACAACCAGATGTCCATGGGCCAGGGCGATGGTGTGCATTTGCGATGTCGACGTGGCCATATGGCAGCAACAGCACCAGCTGGCAGTGGCCGCAGACGACAACAGGCCCACTCACGCACCTCAAGTGCCAGCACCAGCCCCAGAAATGCTGGGTCTGTGCTGTCATCAGGATGCCCCAGGAGACTACGAGCACGTGGCTCTGGACAGTCCCAACAGGGAACTGACACTAGAGGCAGACACATTAGCAGAGTGTGCTATTTGCATTAGTGGGAGAAATCCTTTCTAATGCTGTACTTAGAGGGTGCTGACATCATCTGTGTTTAGGAAGAGGGATGTGCACCCTGTAGTGTGTTCTCCCAGTTGGCAAAAGGCACTTTTCCCTCACAGCATTATGCACACACACAAACCCCACTCATACTAACACACATACATTCTCTTTGCAGGATTCAAACCCCTACCTAACTATGTTATGACACCGGAGAAAGACACATTAGCAGAGCGCGCTATACGAATTACGAGAGAACTTTAATTCAGGTAATATAGTTATAGAGTGCTGACATCATCAGTGTTTCAAAAGGGGAATCTGCATCCTGTAGTGTACTGTCACAGTTGCTAATAGGGGCATTTCCCACACACACATCGATGTGTTTGAGGTTTGCATATGTGGGGATCCAGTACTCCAGTGTGATTAGTATATGGTTTGATTGCAACAATGAGGGATATACTTCAAGTGGTTTGCATTTTGTACTGATGTTTGTTATGATCAGGTCTAGTATATCTGCCCCTCTTGTGGGAAAGTTGATTACCTGTTCCATAGCTAAAGAGTGTCTGAACTATGGGAACCCTAGAGCTTGGGTATTGTGGCTTGAGTAATGTTCACAGTCTATGTTTGGGTAGCTGACGTCACCCAGTATGATGGTGTTTGCAGAGAAATCTATACTCTCCTGTGTGAGCATGAAGGCTGTGTGGGAGTCCTGAGTTTGAGAGGGTGCTGTAAGAGCTCCTCTGTGTCTCTTTCCATGTGGTCCAGGGAGGTACATCTCAGGTTGTTCACACCAGCATGGACAATGACTGCCTCATACTTGTACTTGCTGTGGAGGGACCTGTGTGCCTGTGTTATGTGGCACATTCTATCACCCGACAGGTAGGTAAATGTGACCCTCCCCTTGCTCAGTCTGGAGGGCGGGACGTCAGTCAACAGCTCATGTCAAGCATGTTCACACCCCTCATAAATGATGTGGAAACCTTCAAAGCCCCCAGGCCTGTTGAAAATATGGACCAGACTGCAGATACCTGTATAAAGGCATTCTATGGACACATTCAGGAATGCATGGATCATGCAATCACATATGAAAGCAAGACCCACTCCTCCAAAGGCAGACGTCCTGTGTGCTGGACACCAGCCATAAACAAACTATACAATAGAAGGATGAAGCCACTACATGATACAACAAACCCCCAAAATGTGAAGGCATCACTGATGAGTATTAGAAGACAACTACAGGTACTCATAAGATTGTCTAAGGCCATCTTTGAGAGAAGATTCCATAAGACACTGAGGATAATCACAAGACTTTCTGTAGTTATGTTAGGAACCTGGGTGGTAATACCCAGATATGCTCAGAGGTAATCCAAGATGTCACACGAAATACAAAACACACAGACATTGCCATCATCCTAGTGGACAGGTTCACTGCTACCTTCTCCCCCCACCACACCAAAAGGGCAAATATGTCTCCCAGAAGAGTGCTGCACCCCCTGACATCACAGATACTCAGGTAAGAGCTGCCCTCTCCAAAGCAATAAACACTGCATCAATTGGACCAGACAGTGTCCCAGGCTGTGTCCTACATGAACCACAAGAAGAGCTACACACAGACATAACACTACTGTTCAATCCCAGCCTTACTACACGATATGTGGCCAAAGAGTGGCGTACAGCAACAGTGGTCCCTCTACATTCAGGTGGTGCCTTAACGGATCCTGGACACTATTCACCCCATATGTCTGAATAGCTTGGTCTGCAAAGCTATGGCAAGGATCATCATGAACCTCACATATATAGATATTGGGGACCTACAGACATGTCACCATACACAGTTTGGCTTTGTTAATGGCAGATCCTGCCTCTCAAACCTGTTTCATTTCTTTGAAACAGTCACCAAGGCCACTGTCAAGGGGAAGGTGGTCTACACAGCCTACCTGGACCTTGCATAAGCCTTTGATACAATACCCCACATGTGCATTCTAAGGAAGCTCACCAGTGTACATATTAACCCCTATGTCACTACGGATATTGCACAGTGGCTCAAGGGCAGAACACACATGGTTAGAATTGCTGGAGCCATGTCAGCCTCAAACCAGTTACAAGTGGTGTCCCACAAGGCTCAGCCCTGGGAGCTGTCATGTTCATTATATATTTATCAGAGGTACAGTCCAACATGGAAGTACTGTGGCTGAGCAAGTCACAGATGACTGCAAACCGGACGCCATAATCAACTCTACAGCTAACACACGCATCCTCCAAAAGGGCCCCTTGCAAACACACGACTTGTACCACAGCCATGGCCTCAAGGTGAATGCCAAAAAGCGTATAGTCATCCCCTTTGTCAAACACAAAGTGACCACAAAGTATCACATATGTGTTAATCCATTAAGTGCAGACAAAGGAATTATGGACCTTGGGGTACATAGGTTGATAGCATTCTACCATTTGACAACAACATGGACAAAGTGGTTAGGAAAACATTTTATATGGGCCACATCATCATGATGGGATTCACATGTAGATCAGGGGAGGACATTGTGCCTCTTTACTCATCCCTCATCATGCCCATAAATGACTACAATGACCCTGTCGGCATGCACCTTACCAGACACCTGCAGCAACTGGAAAGACCACATACGTACCTCGACAAGAGGATCAAAGGGCTCAAACAGATGCCACATACTGACTGGTTAAAGAAACAGCAGCTCTACTCAGTGGCATACTGCCTCTTCATAGACAATCTGTGCCTGACATATAAAGCCATGTCAAACCCTGACTTAATGGCCATGCTGCACCTCAGAATATCCAGATACCATCAGGATACACGCTGGAAAGACTTGAATCTCAGGAGTGATATACATAGGACATGCTGGAGGGGCACATTCATAACTCAGAGGCTCCCTTCATTCTGGAATATTATCCCAATAGAGGTTAGGCAGAGTCACTCAGTGACTATCTTCAAGAGTGATATTAATGACTGGATGTGACATTGTAGGTTTACCCTGGGTATCACTTATGTGTCACTGTTAGACAGAGGAACAGTATACTAACCTTGGAAAAGGGCATAGCAAGATAGATTTACAATGCATGGTGAAAGCCACACACATTCTGGCTAGGTGTATAAATGCCCTGGGCAGATATCCTTGTATGAACCTATGGACCTATGTATCTTGTTCACCATTGGCCCTATGTGCTGTTAATCACCAATGCAATCTCAATACTATGGTAGCATGTGCAAAGGTCAGTTATCAGTCACCTCTATGGTACAGTTGTGGAATATGTGAGTCATGTAGTAATGTCACAGCTGCCACATGTACACAGTCAACCCTATCCCCTACCCATGGATGTACAACACATGTATGAGATGGAAACACATGGCCAAACTGTGGACTAAGCACTCTGAACCCAGTACTGGCATAACCTGTCAGGTGGCATGAAATACTACAGTGACTGCGATACCAGTCTGATGTGGACCTACACTGACAGCAATACAAGCATGGAAACACACCGGGCCATTTGTGGAGCCTAAGGATAGCATCCTGCATGACTGGCAGACACCTCTGCAGCTGGCACACAGGCATACGTTAGGCCTGCACACAGCACGCATAACACATAACACACAAATCCTGTGTGCCAAACAAGCACAGTCTGTACAGCTATACAACACTACTGCTGCAGTTGTGTTAGGTACTTTTATTGTCCAGTACAGTGAGGACATCCTCACCAGACTGGACAAGGTGGAGGTCACAGTGATATGCTCATGGGGTTATGTTATGTTATGTCCAGTACAGTGAGGACATCCTCACCAGACTGGACAAGGTGGAGGTCACAGTGATATGCTCATGGGGCACTATGGTCCACCACATAACACAAGCATACAGGTCAGTCAGATGCATGGACACATATGACTCAGTCATTGTCCATGCCACCACAGCTGATGTGTGATGTCCCTCACTGGGATACATGATAGGGAACATGGAAGGGATCACTGAGCAAGTGACACAGGCTGGTAGAACCCTGACCTTGGTTGGCATCAGACCCTCACCAGGGATGCTGACATATTACTGAATGCTAATGAATTACTGTAGCTACAACACCCTAGCTGAACGGTTCTTAACATGCGGTCACTGCATTGCTATGGAACAACGTCTTACCACTCCCACAACAGGTGAAAACATGCAGCACCTGTTCATCAACAACATGTAGACTATATGCCCCAGACCAGGTGTGTATCCCTCACTACTAGGCTGATAGCATCTACATCTCACACTGTATATACACATCCCACATGCAGCACCTGCACAGAAGACCACAGTCATAATGTTACCCTGTATTCACGTGGCAGGCATCACACATGGTAACTATTGAAGGTCACAGGGACATATGTGTATTTGGCACACACATACATCATGTGTGCATTGCCATAACTGGTTTAATCAATGTCATGCATTATTGTGAGAGACAACCCGCACACATGGGCATTCTGTGTGGGCAAAACACACGTGACATGTCTGTAATCTAAAGCCATAAATAATTGTGATATCGTTTAGAAAGGGGTATGTGCATCCTGTAGTGTGTTTTCCCATTTGCCAAAAGGGATATTTCTTTCATATACACTTACCCCCCTTCACACACACTTGCTGGATTTAAACCCCTACCTAACTATGTTATGACACTACAGACAGACACATTAGCAGAGCGTGCTATTCGCATTCCTGGGAGATTTCTTTTCCCCTGATATACTTATAGGGTGCTGACATCATCAGTGTTTAGAAAGGGGAATGAGCATCCTGTGGTGTGTTTTCACATTTGCCAAAAGGGATGTTTCTTTCATACACACTTACCCCCCCTTCACACACACTCGCCGGATTCAAACCCCTACCTAATTAAGTTATGACACTAGAGACAAACACATTAGCGGAGTGCGCTATTCATATTTCTGGGGGATTTCTTTTCCCCTGACATACTTATAGGGTGCTGACATCATTGGTGTTTAGAAAGGGGAATGGGCATCCTGTGGTGTGTTTCACAGTTGCCAAAAAGGATGTTCCTTTCATACACACTTACCCACCTTCATACATGCTTGCCACTTGCTGGATTCAAATCCCTACCTAAATATGTTATGACACTAGAGACGGACGCATTAGCAGAGCGCACTATTCGGATTACTGGGAGATTTCTTTTCTCCTGATATACTTATAGGGTGCTGACATCATTGGTGTTTAGAAAGGGGAATGAGCATCCTGTGGTGTGTTTCACAGTTGCCAAAAGTGATGTTCCTTTCATACACGCTTATCTCCTTTCACACACACTTGCTACTTGCTGGATTCAAATCCCTACCTAACTATGTTATGACACTAGAGACAGACACATTAACAGAGTGCGCTATTCGGATTACTGGGAGATTTCTTTTCTCCTGATATACTCATAGGGTGCTGACATCATCAGAGTTTAGAAAGGGGAATGAGCATCCTGTGGTGTGTTTTCACAGTTGCCAAAAGGGATGTTCCTTTCATACACACTTACCCCCTTTCACACACACTTGTCACTTGCTGGATTCAAACCCCTACCTAACTATGTTACGACACTAGAGACGGACACATTAGCAGAGCGCACTATTTGGATTACTGAGAGATTTCTTTTCTCCTGATATACTTATAGGGTGCTGACATCATTGGTGTTTAGAAAGGGGAATGGGCATCCTGTGGTGTGTTCCACAGTTGCCAAAATGGATGTTGCTTTCATACACACTTATCCCCCTTCATACACACTTGCCACTTACTGGATTTAAACTCCTACCTAACTAGGTTATGACACTAGAGACAGACGCATTAGCACAGTGCGCTATTCGGATTACTGGGAGATTTCTTTTCTCCTGATATACTTATAGGGTGCTGACATCATCAGAGTTTAGAAAGGGGAATGAGCATCCTGTGGTGTGTTTTCACACTTGCCAAAAGGGATGTTCCTTTCATACACACTTGCCACTTGCTGGATTCAAACCCCTATCTAGCTATGTTATGACACTAGAGATGGACACATTAGCAGAGCACGCTATTCAGATTACTGGGAGATTCTTTTTCTCCTGATATACTTATAGGGTGCTGACATGATCAGTGTCTAGAAAGGGGATTGAGCATCCTCTGGTGTGTTTTCACAGTTGCTAAGAGGAACATTTGGACTAAGTGTGTGAGCATGCCCAGTTCAGCCTTCCCATGGCATGTTGTGTGAAAGATGTCTCATTTATCTAAGTGTGTGAGCATGCCCAGTGTGAGCTTTCCATATGTTGAACTCTGCAGCCCATCACATTTGTGGATGAGTGTGACCTTCAACAAATATCTCCAGTTTATGGTTGTGTGTTCTGTGCCATGTTGTGTAGTTACTGTCCAAATGCTTTTTGTGTGAACACAACAGGGATTATACTGTGCCTGCAGGTTTTGCATGGGATACTTTGCACACGATTGTCAACATCCACTCATACTGACCTAACACTGTAGTACTGTATAGTGTAGTGGTTCAGTACTTTCACTGTGGTGGTCAGTATCCTGGGCTTTAGTCCTATCACTGCTTTACATTTCCATAGTGTGCACAACAGCCTGGTTAGGGTCCAGTTGTGCACATCTGCACAAAGGCGGTGCCTCTACGGACCCTGGTAATTACCACCCCATAAGCTTAACAAGTCTAGTCTGCAAAGCTATGGAGAGGATCATAATGGAGCTCATAAACAAAGATATAGGGGACATGCAGACATTGGACCCGTCCCAGTTTGGCTTGGTCAAGGGCAGATCATGCCTTTTGAACTTGGTCGACTTCTTCAAAACAGTCACTAAGGCCATTGCTGAGGGAAGGGCAGTCCATACAGCCTACCTTGACCTTGCAAAGGCTTTCGACACAATACCCCACTCGGGTATTGTAGAAGGACTTACCAACCTAAATGTAAACCCATATGTCACAAGATGGGTTGCAAACTGGCTTAAGGACAGGACCCACAGGGTTAGAGTTGCTGGCGCTATGTCAGACTCCAAGCTGGTCACACGTGGTGGCCCACAGGGCTCAGTCCTTGGCCCCCTATTGTTCGTCATCTACTTCTCAGAGGTACAGGCCAACATGGGAGGACTTTGGCTGACAAGGTTTGCAGATGACTGCAAACTGGGCGCCATAGTGGACAGTGCATCAGACACGGATATCCTTCAGAAGGGACTCACGGACACTGATAGCTGGTGCCAGAGCCATGGCCTGACGTTAAATGCCAAAACATGTATAGTCATACCCTGCGGGAAAAGCAAGGTAACCCCAAGCTACCATATAGGTGGCAATCCTGTAAGGACAGAGGAGGTTATCATGGACCTGGGGACCCAGGTTGACAGTGGCCTTTCTCCTGACACTCATGTTGCTAACGTGGCTAGAAAGACCTTCTACATTGCCCACCTGATCAGGAAGGGATTCACATCCAGATCTAGTGGGGTCATTGTTCCCCTGTACTCTTCACTTATCAGACCAATGATCGAGTACAATGCCCCATTCTGGATGTATCTCACCTGACATCTGCAGCAATTGTAGACACCCCAAAAGTCCCCCACCAAAAGGATAAAGGGTCTCCAACATCTGTCATATGCTGCCAGATTGAAGACACTCCAGCTCTATTCAGTCACATACCGTCTGCTCAGAGGTGACATGTGCCTGACATGCAAGGCCATGTCCAACCAGGAAGTAATGGACATGCTCCACCTCAAAATCGCCAAATCCACCAGAACCACTAGGGCAAGTGACTTAAACCTTAGCAGGGATATAAGTAGGACATATTGGAGGGATAGATTTATCACTCAGAGACTCCCTATGCTGTGGAATACAATCCCGGTCCATGTGAGGCAGAGCACCTCACTGGCTCTGTTCAAGGGAATCTTTACCTGTGGATGGGAGATCATAGGTGTACCCGGGACTCTCTGTGCCACTGCTGGACAGAGGCATGACAAACTAATGGGCACAGTATTGTTTCCATATAAGGGGTGGCGTACGCCACACAACTCTGGGCTGGGCTTATAACTGCCTTAGGGCAGATAGCCTAGTATAAACCTATGAACCTATCTGACCATGTTGCATTATGTTCAGATATGAACTACTTACAACAGCCTCATCCAACATCAGTAGTGTATTCCACAACATAGGTGTACATTGGCAAACACTATCGATGTGCCCTAGGCCATTTCTAATGCTAGTCAGAGAGTGTTTGTCCTTCGACACATTGTAAGTGTAGTTTGCCATGACATATGTCTTGTGTAGTATACTGTGCCTCTGTCTACCTGTGACATAACATTGATACCCAGGGTAAACCTACCGTCTCCCATCCACTCATTAAGATTCCCGTTGAGGAGAATCAATGAGTGACTCTATGGATAACCTGTACTGGTAGTTTACTCATGCGTGGGGGTGGCTTCTGTGTTATGGATAATGCAGTACAGCTTGTCCTATGTATGTCAGTGCTGGGGTTCAGGTCCCTCATGTGTATAGCTCACTGCCATTCAGATTGTACAAGGTGCAGCATGTTCATTGATTCCAGCTTGGACATGGCTTTCTACATCAGGCACAGCTTGCGTCTGGGTGGCCAGCATGGCAGTGTGTGGAGTTGCACTCTGTTTAATCAGGCAACACATTACATGTGTTCAAGCTCTTTAATACTCCTGGTGAGGTACTGTTGTGGACTTTACAGTTGATGGAGGTGTCTGCTGAGGTACACCCACAGGGGCTGTTGTGGTCATTTGTAACGCTGATGAAGGATAATTGCAGAACCACAATGACCTCCCTTATCTAGATGTCATAACCTTCATGATTAGGTTGGTATATGGATTGTTTCTGTTAACACTACAGCCACATGTTTGTCCTATGCAGGATATCTATCCCCTTGTGTACCCAGGTCCATCATTACATGTGATGTATGTAATGGGTTAACACCTATGTGGTAATTGGTGGTCACTTACTGTATATCCACAGAGGTTGACTATACAGTTGTCTCCATTTCACATGCTGACATGGCTATGGCACCGGTTGTCTGTTTCTATGTGGCCCTTTTGTGGGATGCTTGTGTCAGCTGGAGTGTCAGATATGTTAGGCGGTTTGTAGTCCTCTGCAAACATGTTCAGCCACAGTCCTTACATGTTGGCCTGTACCTATGGGGCATATATACCAGACGGGAAAGGTCCCAGGACCAAGCTTTGTGGGATACCTGTTATATGTGGTTTGTAGTCTGACATGGCTACAGCATGTCTGGCCATGTCAGTTCTGTCGTTGGTCTGGTTTGCAACCCCTCTAGTGACATTGGGGTGTATATTTAAGCTGGTGAGCATATCTATATTGCACACGTAGGGTATTGTATGGAAGGCTTTGCAAGGTCCAGCTACACTGTGTGGACCACATTGCCCTCATCAGTGACCTCAATCACTGTTTCAACTGAGTCACACATGTTTAGGGGCGGGGTCTGCACTTCATACACCCACACTGGCTAGGGTCGGGTGTCAATAGATCCCCAATATCGTTATGTCTGCGGTACATGCTGATCCTTACCATAGTTGTGCAGTCCAAGCTTCTCAGGAATCTGTGGTGGTTGTTTTTAGTATCCATTCAGGCGACACCTTTCTTGAGAACACCCACTGTTGCTGTACACTGCTCTTTGGGTACATATCCTGTGGTAAGGCTGACATAATGTCAGGGAGGCAGCGATCTGCTGGGAAAGATATTTGGCATTATGGGGGGGGGGGGTTGCACTGCACCTGTCAGGATGTATGTTGGCAATACGTGTGTGTGTTTGGTATGTTGTTTGTAATATTTGTGTGATCCAGAGCACATCCAGGAATTCACAACACGCGTACTACCATCAGTTGCAGCAGCCTTTGAGTTTTCCTTAGTGTTCCGTACAATTTGTATCATAGTAGGTTCATGGGTTCATACTAGGCTATCCACCCTAGGGCATTTGTAAGCATAGCCACAGTGCATGTGGCTTTTGCCACCCCTTGCTATGTGAATATTATGGCCACTTATGATTTACTTAGCTGTGCCTCTGTCTGGACATGACACAGTAAAGACCCCCAGTGTACATCTACAATTATCCATCCATTTTGCTAACTTCTTGTTGAAGAGTGTCGGTGAGGGGCTCTGCCTAACATGAAGTGGTATTCTGTTCCAGGGTGTGGAGAGACTCAGGGTTAGGTATCTGTCCCTCCACCACATCCTATTTGATTATGTGTTAAGGTTGACATCTCTGACTCACACAGCTCCGATGGCTATGAGTTTTCTGGGGTGGAGCATGTCCATTACTTCTGTGTTGGACATGGACTTGTACAACAGACATACAATGCCTCTGTGTTGGCAGTATGTGACTGCATTCGGCTGTGGTGTCTACAGCCAGGCGGCATATGAGATATAGTTGAGACCCTTTCTGACTCTTGCTGAGGTACCTTTGAGGTCTTTCAAACTGCTGCAGGTGCCAGGTAATGTACATCCCAAATGAGGCATTGTATTACAATATGGTCTGATAGGGGAACAGTATAGGGGCACAATGACCTTTGTTGACGTAGATGTGAATCCTTGCATGATACAGTGTCCAATATAGACAGTCTTCCTAGACAAATTGGCGATGTGGCTGTCACATGACAGGTGACTGTCCACTTGTGTCACTAGGTCCCTGATTACTCCTTCCACACATAATGGTTTACCACCTATGTGGTAATTTGTGAGTACCTTGTTTTGTATTTGGTGGTACATTCATCCTGTCCACTGTCTTCAGGACAGTGGGGTGGGGTTCCTGTGTGTGAGAGTGTGGTCTGTAGCATGCTACAGACTGTACAGCAGTCTTGCATACAGGTAGTTGCACATGGGTGGACTGCAATGACATAGGCATTGTCAGTTAACTGGATGTATGTCTGTCTGTGCTGAATATGGATACTCACCCTCCTTTTATGTTTTGTTACAGGTTTTGTGGCCATATGTGGTATTACCTGGTAGTGCTGGTGTGCTGTCATGAGGCTTGCAGCAGGTGTGTATCACTGGACAGACATCAATGTTCTCCATACTGGGGAGGGCCTCAGGAGCATGCATATTGAGGTTTACACATCTGGCATTGATCAGCATTACCCTTCTGTTTCTTTCCAGTTTTGTTTTCAATGATGGTGGGTTGCTCTTTTCGGCCTTGCCTACAGGAGGATCTCTGTAGTTTGCAAAAGCCTTAGGCAATATCCAGATGCTCGTGGGTAACAGGTGCAAGCCATCCCTGGGACAGCAGCATGTCTCACTATGGAGTCACCTATTACAACTGTATCAGGCATGTTGTTTCTCCTTCTGTCCTGTGACTGTTTGGCACACCAGCTTTGTGTACTATGTGTTACATGTGCTATGTCTGGAGTTTGTTTTATTGGGTGTCTTCTTTGGAGGCTTGTGTTGGTGTTGTGTGTTTGTAATTAGGGCCTCTGGGAATGTTTTTGTGTTTATGTGTTTGGTTTACAGTTGTTGTAGGTCTATGTGGGACTGGGTTTGTGGTGTATGTGGTTACCTTGTCCTCCTGACTAGTTTTGACAGTGCTGATTTGGGGGTGCTCAGGCCCCGGTTTGGCTACCTGGTTGCGTCTATCACATACATTTGTATTTATTGGGGTGAGTTGTTGCTGTTTGTGTACTTGGGACAGGTGTCACATTGCCACTGGATTCACAGATTCTACTTGTTTTGCCTGGCCTTAGTGGATTGTATGTGTGGACACATTTTATTGCCATACTAGTGATCACTGATTACTTCAATTTTCATGTTAGATCTATCATGTGGTAGCTTCCTCATTCTCTTCAATGGTTTAGTAATTTATGGTGTCCAGCATGCCAGATGCCTGGGTGTATGGCATTGTGTCTTGTTGTTTGTGATTGCAGACTCCAAGCACTCTTGGCTGTGTTCCTGGTATGCCTGTATAACATGTTCTGCAGTGTGTCCCATATTCTGGACCTGCACAGGGCTTTTCATGGATTCCACATTGGTTTGTAGGGGTGCAAGCTATGCTTTATACATGTGTTTCACTGTGGTAGTCTGGCCAGGGACTGGGGTCGTGATGTGTAACTACAGTGTGATTACTCTATGGTCTGGTCTTACCAGTGAGGGATACACTTCTCATCTTGACATCCAGTACACATATTTCTGATTATCACATCCAGTATGCTTACCCTCTTGTGGAAGTGTTACATTTTGCATGTCCGTTTTGTTTGATGGATTCTGGGAAATTGTCTACACTTGTGTCAGTGCTAGTATAATACAAAGAGTATAGTGACAAACACCTCAAAAGCTGACTTCACACTTCTTTGGACTGAGATGGTATCCGTTAAGCCCACTGGGCCAGTGGAAACCACAACACACAATGGTGACTCCTTCACAGACACTTTCTACGGACATCTCTGAGATAGCATGGACCATGCAATCACTAATAGAAACATGACCCTCTCCACCAAGGGAATGTGGCCTGTCTGGTGGACCCCAGCCATAAACAAACTGTATAACAGATGAAGGATACTAATGCAAGACAGAGCTACATCTCCTAAAGGGAAGGCGGCTGTGAGCAGCACTAGTAAAAAGCTACATTCTCTCATAAAGACATCCAAGGTCAACTTTGAGACATAAACACCAAAGACGATAGAGATAACCACACTGTCTTCTTCAGTTATGTCAGACACCTGGGTGGGAACCCTCAGATATGCTCTGAGTTGGTACACAACAACATATATTTCAGTGACCTGACAGATATTGGCAACATTCTGGCAGACAGGTTCAGTGCAATTTTCCCCCTCCCTCACCCCCAACAGAAGATAGTTATCACAGATGAATGTAACCTCACTGTCATCTCAAATGTCCATGTGAGAGCCGCACTCAGCAAAGACAAGAACACAGCATCAATGGGACCTGATGGTATCCCCAGTTGCATGCTATGTGAACTCCAGAAGGAGCTAAACCTGTATATACAAATGCTATTTAACCTTAGCCTTGCTACAGGATGTGTACCTGAACACTGGCGTACAGCAACAGTGGTCCCACTCCACAAAGGAGATGCCTCCACAGACCCTGGGGACTACCACCACACAAGCTTAACCAGCCTTGTCTGCAAAGCTATGGAGTCATTATGAAGCTCTTAAACAGAGACATTGGTGACCTACAGACCCTTGATCCCACCCAGTTCAGCTTTGTACAGGGCAGATCCTGCATTTTGCACATTGTTGACTATTTTGATACTGTCAGTAGGGCCATTGATGAGGGCTACGCGGTCCACACAGCCTACCTGCACCTGGCTAGGGCCTTTGACACAATACCCCACTCAGGCATCATAGACAAGCTCAACAGCTGAAATATCAAATCATATGTCACAGGATAGTTTGCAAAATGGCTAGGACACAGAACCCATGAAGTCGACATTGCAGGTGCCTTGTCAGATTCAAAGCCAGTCACACGTGGTGTCCCACAAAGATCTGTCCTGGGACCCGTCTTATTTGGCATTTACTTTTCAGATGTGAAAGCAAACATAGGAGGGTTGTGGCTGACAAAGTTTGCAGATGACTGCAACCTAGGCACCATACGTGAATACATCAGCCAGCACACACATCCTACAGAATGCCGTCACAAAGAAAGATAGCTGGTGCCGGAATCATGGCCTGAAACTGACTGCAACTGATGTGTGGTCATCCCCTTTGGGAGGAACAAAGTACACACAAATCAATACATAGACAGCAACCCACTGAGCACAGAATACAAATCAGACACCTGCGGACACATGTAGATAGTGACATCTCATGTGACACCCATGTTACCAAAGTGGTTTGAAAGACTTTCTATCTTGCCCACCTTATCATGAAGGGTTTTCCATCCAGATCACAGGAGGTCATTGTACCACTATACTTCTCCCTTATCAGGCCCATGATTGAATACAAAGCCCCATTTGGTATGTACCTCACCCAGCACTTGCAACAGCTGGAGAGACCCCAGAGGTACTATCTCAAGGATATCAGGGGTCTACAACACATGTCATATGCTTCCAGACTAAAGGAAATCCAGCTTTATTCAGTGGCATACCGCATACTTACAGGTGACCTATGCCTGACATACAAGACCATGTCCAATCAGGATGTGGTGGACATGCTCCACTGCAAGCAATCCAAATCCACCAGAACCATGGGAGCTGATGGTTTGAACCTCAGCACATACATGTATAGGACATGCTGGGGGACACAGTCATAACTCACAGGCATCTCACACTCTAGCAGAGTATCCCAGTTCATGTTAGACAGAGCCCCTCACTGACTCTCTTCAAGAGAAGTCTGGACAACTGGATGTGGGATTGTATTTTTACCCCAGGGGTCCTCCCTGTGTCACTACTAGACAGAGGCACAGTCAAGGTATTCAATTATGTACGGGGGTCATAATGTGTCACTACTAAGTGAGAGGCACACTATTCAGAATCTATTCTGTACACGTATTACCACTATAAGGGGTGGCAATAGCCACATCACTATGGCTAGGCTTATAAATGCACCAGGGCAGATAGCCTAGTAGTAGACTATGAAACTATGACACTATGGTGTATGTGTAGGTATTGTCAGTCAAGCGATATAATGTGGTTTGGGGGGCTCGATATCTTCCTGTCTTCCAACAGTTTGTTGTCTATTCCTTCTAGCATGTCAAGGGATCAGTTGCTAGTGTCCTCTCCTGCTCAGCTGGTGAACCTGGGAATATTGAGGCAATGTTACAATTGATGCATGTACACAGACAACCCTCTCCTTCTCCCACAAAACACAAATGCATGCAAGAGATGCAACTATATAGCCAACCTGGGGGCTGAGCTCTCTCAACATAGGACTGGCAGGACCAGAGAGGAGGAGAAGGTGACCACACACACACACACCACAAACCCAGTCTCACATAGCACTATCACAACTTCAAATCATACACATAAACACACAAAGACATACTCGGAGGCTCTGTTCACAGATCTACCATACCAGCAGAGGCCACCACAGCAGACACCCAAACAACTGCCTCCACAGGGCACAGCACATGCAACACATAGACCACAGAGTCAGTGTGCCAAACATTCACAGCCCTTAAGGCCAAACACAATGCCAGACACACTCGTCATAGGTGACTCCATAGTCAGACACACTGACGTCCCGCTCACCAGATTGAGTAAGGAGAAGGTCAGAGTAAGCTGCCTATCGGGCGCTGGAATCCACCACATGATGCAAGCACTCAGGTCACTCAACTGCAAGTACAAGTATGACTCAGTCATTGCCCATGCTGGTGTGAACGACCTGAGATGTACCTCCCTGGACTACATGAAAAGAGACATAGAGGAGCTCTCTGCTTATGTAGCCCAAGCAGGTATGACCCTGACCTTGAGCATTATCCTACCTTCACCAAGAATGATGCCACAATACAGAGACAAGATGATCAGCTGTAATAATTGGCTTAATCTATGGTGTCATTCAAAGGGGATCCAATGTCCGTCTGCCTGGGATGACATGCTGGACATGCCACGCTGATTCGCAGGTGATGGCTTGCACCTGTCACCCCTGGGCTTCCGGAATTTGGCTAAGGCTCTTGCAACCCCCATTGTGCCTTTTTTAGGCAAGGCTCAGATTCTGAACCTACCACCCTAGAACACAAAAAAGGAAATAAACTAAGGGTAATGCTGCTCAATGCCAGACGTCTCAACCTCAAGATGCACGCACTCGAAGCCCTTCTCAGTATGGGGAACATCGATGTCTGTGCTGTGACTGTAACCTGGTTCAAGGCTCCTGACAGCACCCCAGCAGTATCAGGTGTTACCTCATATCATGCGTTCCGGACCCAAAATCCGGACGATACCAAGAAAGGAGGGTGGGTGTCAATATTCATCAAGGACACCCTCACCTCAAGGTTGGTGGCAACACACGATGCATCGGAGACCATCCAGGTGCAATTAACCATAGGCAAGACTGCTCGGCAGTTTGTAGCAGGTTACAGGCCACCCTCTCAAACTCAGGAACCTCACACAGCTTTCCTGAAAACACTGGAGGGGATAAGTGTATCTCCAAACACCATCATACTGGGTGATTTCAACTATCCAAATATAGACTGGGATCACTAATCAAGCCCCAACACTCTAGGCCAAAGGTTCCTAGAGTTCATAACCTCAAATGCCATGGAACAACTAGTCACCATCCCCACAAGAGGAGACAACATACTAGATCACATCATCACGAACATGGGGTCACAATGATCAACACCAGAAGTATACCCATCATTGG
This sequence comes from Protopterus annectens, assembly GCF_019279795.1. Taxonomy (NCBI): domain Eukaryota; kingdom Metazoa; phylum Chordata; order Ceratodontiformes; family Protopteridae; genus Protopterus; species Protopterus annectens. The sequence goes on from NC_056725.1 coordinate 879,776,561, forward strand.
TGAGATCAAATCATAAACTAATCTCACTGGAAGTCCACATCCCGCCCCCACCCCAGATAAAGAAGACCACAGTGAAGAACTTCTCAGAAGCCGACTTCACACTTCTAAAGACTGGTGTGGTCTCTTTCAAGGCCCCCAAGCCAGCGGAAACCATTACCCAAGCCGCTGAATCACTTACAAATGCCTTCTACCAGCACCTCCAGGACTGCATGGATCAGGCAATCCCACACAAAACAAAGACTCTTTGTACCAAAGGCATGCGTGCAGTCTGGTGGACCCCAGCCATAAACATGCTCTACATCAGAAGGAAGGAGCTACTACAAGATAGAGCAAATTCCGCAGAAGGGAAGACACCCCTGCTCATTATGAGTAAAGAACTGAGATCGCCCATAAAATCATCCAGGGAACATTTTGAGAGAAAACTCGCTAAGGACTCAGAAGACAATCATGAGGCCTTTTTTAGCTATGTTGGAAACCTGGGAGGTGACTCCCAGATATGCTCAGGATTAGTTCATAATGATGTAAAGATCACTGAACCTACAGACATTGGCAACATACTGGCTGACAGGTTCAGTGCATATTTCCCCCCCCCCCCAAAGGGAGGGATATCTATACCAGGGGATTGTAGCCCCCCAAACATCTCAAATGCTCAGGTGAGAACTGCTCTATCCAAGGCGTGAAACACAGCATCCATGGGACCGGATGGTGTCCCCGGTTGTGGGCTCCACGAACTCAATGAGGAATTGAACCCGCAGTTAGGGCAGCTGTTTAATCTTGGCCTCACCTCAGGATACGTACCCAAGGAGTGGCGTACGGCAACGGTGGTCCCACTTCACAAAGGTGGTGCCTCCACCGACCCCGGACACTACCGTCCCATCAGCTTGACAAGCCTAGTCTGCAAAGCTATGGAGAGGATCATAATGGAACTCATAAATGAAGACATAGGGGACTTGCAGACTTTGGATCCAACCCAGTTTGGCTTTGTCAAGGGCGATCATGCCTTTTAAACTTGGTTGACTTTTTCAGAACGGTCACCAAGGCCACTGACGAGGGCAAAGCAGTCCACACAGCCTACCTTGACCTGGCAAAGGCTTTCGATACAATACCCCACTCGGGTATCATTGACAAACTTACCATCTTAAATGTAGACCCATACGTCACAAGATGGGTTACAAACTGGTAAGTGACAGCACCCACAGGGTCAAGGTTGCTGGCGCCATGTCACACTCCAAGCCTGTCACAAGTGGTGTCCCACAGGGCTCAGTCCTGGGCCCACTTTTGTTCGGCATCTACTTTTCAGAAGTACAAGCAAACACAGGGGGATTATGGCTGACAAAGTTTGCAGATGACTGCTAACTGGGAACCATAGTTGACAACCCATCTGACACAGACATCCTTCAGACGGGTCTCATAGAAATGGATAACTGGTGCCAGAGCCATGGCCTAAAGTTAAACGCTAAACAATGCATAGTCATACCCTTTGGGAAGAACAAGGTTACCCCTAGTTCCCATATAGGTGTTACTCCTCTAAGCACAGGAGAGGTTATCAGGGATCTGGCCACCCAGGTTGACAGTAACCTTTCATTTGACACTCACGTTGCCAAAGTAGTTAGGAAGACCTTCTACATTGCCCACCTCATCATGCAGGGATTCACATCTAGATCAAGGGAGGTCATTGTTCCCCTGTACTCATCACTCATCAGACCAATGATTGAGTACAATGCCCCATTCGGAATGTTTCTGACCCGACACCTGCAGCAATTGGACAGGCCCCAAACATTGCTCACCAGAAGGATAAAAGGTCTCAAATGTATGTCTTATGCTGCCTGACTGTGGGAACCCCAGCTCTATTCAGTCGCCTACCATCTGCTCAGAGGTGGCCTGTGCCTGACATACTAGGCCATGTCCAACCTGGAATTAATAAACATGCTTCACCTCAAAACCTCTTACTCCATCAGATCTACAAGGGCAGGAGACTTAAACCTCAACACGGCTATTAATAGGGCATGCTGGAGGGACAGATTCATCACCGAGAGACTCCCTATGCTGTGGAACATCATCCTGGTACATGTGAGGCTGGGCACCTCACTGGCTTTGTTCGAGAGAAATCATGACCAATGGATGGGAGATTGCAGGTATACCCCAGGGATAACCTCAATGTCACTGCTTGACAGAGGCACAGCACAATAATGGGCATATTATCCTTAGAACTGAAGGGGTGGCTGAAGCCACAAAACTCTGGGCTAGGCTTATATATGCCCTAGGGCAGATAGCCTAGTATGAACCTATGAACCTATGAACATAGGCCTGGTGCAGTTCCTGCTATTAGGACAGTGGTCTGCAGCAAGCTATTTAGTAGTAGGCAGTTTTAGCAATTGGTATTTGACCATGGCTAATCCATGTTGCTTCTTGTTGTGGTACCAACATGGGGGTGTGGTTATCCATGACATTTATTGCTAGTCACCCTCGTTTTGTAGCTTGTTCCATGTTTTGCACATGTACATCCCTGTATGAGGTGTGACCTGGTAGTGTTAGGGTGCTGGTGTGGGCTTTGACCCAGTTGTCTATTACAGCACTGATATCTACATCCTCTATACTGTGTGCGGTTACACTGCACACATCTTGCTGTTTATACTTCTGGCATTGGGTAGCATTACATCTAGGTTCCTATCCCTTGTGGTACCTATGAATGTGTGTTTGTGTTTTTGTGGTTTGTGATGGGTGAGGGTGGATGTTAGTCAGGGTCCTCAGGTGTGCATATGGTACATGGTGTTACATTACTTGACACATGGAATTCATGCCTCGGGTGGTGCTGCAGGGCTGCCTCTGTCGGATGCACATACTACACTCCCTGTACATGTTTGGAAGCAGGTTGTGTCATGTTAGGCATTCCTGTTACTATATGAGTGAGTCAGAGCGGGTATCAGTCCCAGTGTTCCTACTGACCAAGTGTATGTGCTATGCGTTGCCTCTTTGCCAAGGCCAGGGCATACTGGGCACGCCTCCTTCTGCCTACTGGGGCAAGGTCAGGTTGTTCCTTCTCCGAGTCACCCTCTGCCTGTGGTGGCCTTGGCAATGGTGGGAGTATGTTTGGCCCAGCCCTATGCTGGTCCTGCTTCAGCTCTTTCCACAGGATTATATTATGTAGCATAGCACATATCATGATCATTTGGGTACATGTAGTTGGTGTGTACTGCAAGGCTCCTCCAGATGTGTCCAGACACTGGAACCGTGACTTGAGCAGCCCAAACACACGCTCTATGACATTACGTGTTTGTGCGTGTGCCTCATTATGGCATTCCTGTTCAGGTGTGTGTGCATTTCTGATGGGTGTCATCAGCCACGGCTCAAGTGTGTAACCTGCATCCCCCACTAGGTGTCCGTGTGGGAAGTCCCCACTGGCAAATGATTGGTATAGCTGCGTCAGATGCCAGATGTGGGAATCTTGGTAGCTCCCAGGGCAGCCAGCACACACATTCATTATTATGCCCTGGGCATCACACATGACCTGGCAGTTGATGGAGGGGAAGCCCTTGCGGTTCATGTAGGCTCTACCCTGCTCACCAGCTGGTGCTTTGATGCGTATGTGCGTGCAGTCTATTGCACCCAATACCTCAGGGTATCCCGCTATTTGCTGGAAGAGACGCATATTGCTGGCCACAACCTCACGGGCATTGGGGAAATATACATGATCACCAACATGTGCTGGCATGGCATCCAGGAACTGGTGCAGTACCCTGGAGGCTGATGCCTGTGATATCCCCATCATATCACCAGTTGGTCTCTGGAAGGTACCTGTTGCTAGTATTCTTAGGCCAACACATACCTTGGTTTTCACTGGGATGGGTTCCCCTCTGTTGGTTCTGTGTGTGAGGCGTGGCCTGCACAGCTCAACAATTTGCTGCAGAAGGTCTCTGTCCACTCTGTAGTGCTCTACTATCTCCAGCTCATGTAACCCATGGTAGGTGACCCTGGGCCTGTATACTCTTCTCCTTCTCCTCACTCTGGGTTGTCTGTCAGCATCTGCATTGTCACCACACTCAGCAATTCGCCTATGCCTGATTATAACTGCTATGGCAGCCCCTAGCATTTCTGCTCTGAGTTCAGCTTTTTTCAGTTTTCAATTCTGATAGCTTACTTTCTTGCAGTATCTCTTGTGAGAAACACCCTGCACTGCTCTTTGCAGTGTTTTAAGTGCTGGGTTGGACTTCTAGTCTGCCTGTGTAATTGCCTGCTTCCAATTGTTTCCACCAGTTAACTCCAGCAGTATCCTCTGGCAGTTTCCCTGTATTTTGGTTGTTTCCTGTTTCCTCTCTGTTTCCTCAGGAGGAGCAATGTGCACACCAGCTTAAGCACGCTCACAGTTGCTTAAACATGCGCACACATCCTTACACGGTGTTACACGTGTGCACACATCCTTACACGGTGTGAACTTGGCTGATTCACGTTAAAACGCATGCACACTGCCTTACACACGTGCACGCCCACGCAAACCATTGTAAACGGTTTGCAACACGCTCCCACATGTTGAACCTGCCTTACACGCGCGCATGCACGTATATCAAGAAAGTTTGAGTGTAGGGATAGTGTGCACCCTCTGTTTCTTTACTTTTCTAGTGTTCTGTTGGGACACACCTCTCTCCCTGATGTCTGTCTGTCATCTGTCACCTTACATTGCCCTCCAATCTGATACATTTATTTCTATCCTTCCCCCCCCGTGATGTCACCTACCTCTTACTCTGTTCCTCCCCCTTCTATAACTCTTACACTACTCAGACAGTGCTCATTACCTATGTGGCAGTGTGATTCAGTATTGTAACCCTCATTTACATAGGATTGCCTAGTAATGCTTAGTTACATGTCTTACACAGAGCTTCCCCCCTTGACAACCACTAAACGGAGGCCATATTGTTTTTGGTCTGCAAGTCCCTCCATTGACATTCCATGTAATACATAAATTCAACAATTGTGGGCTTATAAGCTTCGGTTTTCAGTTTTAGGTAGCGCACCCCGTTTGCGCGGGTGTGCGCTGCAGTTACACATCATAATCCCACGGAAAAAAAAAAAAAGTTGTTTAAAATATTTTTGCAACACTTTTTCATGCCAATGGCCACATATTTGGCTATTGGCATGCTTAATGAAACATATGCACCCTTTATTTGGAGCTGACATAGCTCCGTTTTCATTTTTGCAGAAATGTACTCAGTTGTCAGCTGAGTACATTTCAGCAGCTAACACGTCCGTTACACAGACTGGTTTGGGCTTCTTGGATCACTCAAATACCTCATTTGCATATCTTTCAGCTGCAAATGAGGTATTGAGCATTTCCATGCCCAGTCCGTGTAAGAGACGTGTTAGCTGTCTCTTACACGGAGGTTTGGGCTGTTCCTGAATCGGGAGGCTTACACGGAGGCTTACACTACTCTTAAACTCCGTGTAAGCCTTCCTGAATCCTGCCCTATATTTCTGGTATTACATCTGCACGTAGGGTCTCCGAACTTCAAGCCTTATCCTCCAAGCCCCCATATTTGATTTTTCACTCTGATAGGGTGTCTCTCAGGACAAACCCTACCTTTCTCCCCAAGGTCTGTTCAGAAACTAACTTAAATCAGTCCATTGAGCTTCCAACCTTCTTTAGACACCATACCAACAGACTGGAAAATATGTTACACAAGCTTGATATACACAGACAATTGAGATTCTACCTGGATAGAACGAAAGACTTCAGACAATCGGATCAACTCTTTGTCTCTTACGCAGATAATAAGAAAGGTTCTGCAGTATCAAAAATCACATTATCCAAGTGGCTTTCTGACTGCATTAAATTAATTTATTCCTCCACTAACCAGCCATTACCGACTAATGTCAAAGCCCATTCTACCCGGGCTGTTTCTACATCATTAGCTCATGCAGCTCGTTTGCCCTTGGATGCCATCTGGGCAGCTACCACGTGGTCAAAACCTCACACGTTTATCACTCATTACAAAGTGGACAGGACCTCCAGGGACAGGGCTTCCTTTAATTCCACTGTGCTCAGGAATGTTCTCCCATGAGCCACCCAGGATTAGGGTGCTTGGGTCGCTACCCACATGTAAGAGTAAAACGGCAAGATAGAACAACTTCACATAAAGAAGTAACGTCCTTACCATAACGTTCCATGTGAGTTGTTCATCTCGCCTTTTTGTTCTTACATTTCCTCCCACCTTCCCCCTCCTGTTGAGAAAGATGGTTGCCTTGGTGGATTGGTCGAGTTTTGTCAGCCTGTCTTCTTGGACAGACTGTTTCTTCCTTCTACAAACCTATAGCTACCTAGATAGGTAGGCACTGTAGTTCTCTTTCTTCCTGTAGGCTGTCTTTGGTTGCAGCATACTAGATCTGGGGATTTAGAGTACAGCATCATGGGATATACACTAGGTCTCGAGCTTCTCTGAGAGTCTGAGCTTGAAAAGCGGCCAACTCGGAGCCAAGGGATCAGCTCTGAAACCACGTGTAAGAACAAAAAGGTGAGATGAACAACTCACATGGAACGTTATGGTAAGGACCTAACTTCTTTTTTCATATGCTTAAATATCAGCAATATCTTATGTCACTACTTAAACAGCAAATGTTGACAAATTCTGAATGTGCAGAAAACAAAGAAATGCAGAACTTATTGCATGCAGCTGAACAAGTGGGAAAGCATACTTTGCAATGTGGTTATGATTCTCTGGAGGCCTCCTGCAGGGCCACTGTTACGGGTTCTGTCATTAGGAGGCATGCTTGATTAAAAGAACAGAATCTGCCTGATCCTGTTAAAGCAAAATTATTAGATGCTCCATTACAGCATGATACCTTGTTTGGTGTTAAATCAGAAGAGGTGTTGAAGAAAATGGAGGACAAAGCTAAATCTATGCAAACAGTCAAGGATTTCTTACAGGTACAGCCTCCCAGAATTAGCAGGAACTGGCCTACAAAGAATTGGTCCTTTCCCGTGTCCGACAGGCCACAAAGAGGCAGATACAGATGCCCCAGAGGCAGATCCCAGCCCCAAGGCTCATACAGGTATAAACAATGGGGTGTTTCTACCTCCAAAAGCGGAGAAGATAAATCACAGCCATACAGGAAACAGTCTCAATGACTTTCCCCTGCCAGCATCAAGCACTTATCTTCTGGCAGCTCCTTTAGGGGGAAAACTAGCACTTTTTTCACAAAATTGGCACATGATCACCCAGGACAAATCGGTCTTGAATATAGTGTCGCAAGGCTACAGGTTCCATTTTCACACCCTGCCAAGGGCAAACGGTATGCCAGACCTGCCACACAATCAATGGGCAGAGGCACAAAAACAAGTTTCATCCCTCATGGACATGAGGGCCATTCAGCGAGTACCACAGCAAGAGAAGGGACTAGGATATTACTCAAGACTGTTCTTGGTGGCCAGAAAGGACAAAGCCTGGAGACCAACACTGGACCTGTCTATTCTAAACACATTTCTGGATATTCCAAAATTCAAAATGTTGACTCTGCAGCAGCTTCTGCCCATGCTAGGCAAGAAGGCTTGGCTTGTGACTTTAGACCTAAAAGAGGCATACCTGCATGTCCCAATCAGACAATCATGCAGAAGATACTTCAGATTTATAGCTGGCTCAATGCAGTACCAATTCTCTGCACTGCCCTTTGGCTTATCTACTGCGCCCAGGGTCTTCATAAAATGCCTGGCACCAGTAATTGCATTTTGCAGACAAAGAGCAATACAAATATATCCTTACTTGGACGACTGCCTTATTCAAGCAGAGAACAAGGGCATTCTTCTACAGCATCTGGCATTTGTAAAAAGATTACTAACATGCCTAGGGTACACAGTAAATGAAAATAAGTCAAAACTGGTACCCTCTAAAGAGATAATATTCCTGGGTGCAAGCTTAAATACAACTGCCCAGATGGCTTATCTCACGCCAGACAAACAAAGACAACTGACTACTTATTTCAAAATGTTGGCAACAAAGACCCAGTTATCTGCAAGAAAAATTCTGCAGGCACTGGGCTTCATGGCATCCTGTATTCTGCTAATTCCATATGCAAAACTGCATATGAGGAAACTACAATGGTATCTAAAAAGTGTTTGGACTCAACATTGCCACAGTCTGGAAACAAAAATTACCCTCTTTCCCTGCCTGCAACAGGAGTTTCGATGATAGGCAAAGGCCTGTCACCACAACACGGGACAGCCTTTCACTTTACCCACAGCCAGGCAGACATTAACAACAGATGTATCAGATTATGCCTGGGGGGCCCATATGGCAGGAAGATTTTTTCAGGGCACATGGTCCACAAGCCAAATGCATCTACATATCAATCAAAAAGAGATGCTAGCTGTTCAGAATGCCCTGACAGCCTTCAAGGATCTACTTCATCCAGGACAACTACTGATAAAGACGGACAATACTACAGTCATGTGGTACATAAACAAGCAGGGAGGCACACATTCCTACCCCCTCTGCAGACCAGCCATGACTTTGTGGGACACAGCATTGACTTACCAAATTCATCTGCAAGCACAGTTCCTGCCAGGAAAGATAAATACTCTGGCAGACGAACTAAGCACAAACCTAATGGATCTCCACGAGTGAAAATTGGATCCACAAGTCTTCAGCATGATAACAAGGAACTGGGGATGTCCAGACATAGACCTATTTGCCTCCCTTCACAACTGCCAACTACAGAGATTCTGCACAAGGACTTATCACAAGCAAGCATGGAAAGTGGATGCTCTATCTTTCAGCTGGAAAAACTTAACAGTATATGCCTTTCCTCCACTGCCTCTCCTCCCCAAGGTACTCCTAAAGGTCAGACAAGAGAAGCCAAAAATGATACTGGTTGCCCCAGACTGGCCCCGCCAGCACTGGTACCCAATCCTAAAGAACTTGTCTCAATGCCCAGCCTGGACATTACCTCAAATTCCTCACTTATTGACCCAACAAAACAGTCAGATCCTGCACAGCCAACTCAGGACCTTAAATCTGGCAGCATGGCGGATAATGTAACCATTCAAAATGCACCTCTCTCTAAAGTGGTGGTGGATGTTATTTTGGAGGCCAGGAGGCCTAGCACAAGAAAATCTTATGCAGAAAAATGGAAGAGATTCTGTGCTTGGAACCAGGCACAAGGAATTGACACGATTGTACCAAATATTCCTCAGATTTTGCAATATTTAACTGAGATGCTGGACAAAGGCCTATCCTTTTCATCAATTAAGATTCATGCCTCTACCATTTCAGCTCATTACAATACAGAACCACCTATTTTTTCTCATCCATTACTAAGGCAGTACCTCAGAGGGGCCAAAAACATAAGACCTCCAAGGAGAGCACCAATACCTGCATGGGACCTCAATTATGTCTTGGAAAAACTCACACTGCCTCCTTTTGAGCCAGCCTCTACAACTGATATAAAATTCTTATCCTGGAAAACAGCTCTGCTCCTAGCAATAACCTCTGCAAGATGAGTCTCAGAGTTACAGGCACTCATGGCTGTGGAGCCTTTTATCATTTTCCATCCTGACAGGGTTTCTCTGAGGACAAACCCGACATTTATGCCTAAGGTAGTGTCCAGTGTGGCCCTTAACTAAACAATTCATTTGCCTACCTTTTATCCAAACCCACAGAATAAGGGTGAGAGACTCCTGCATTCTTTGGACATTCACAGGCAGCCACGCTTCTACTTGGACAGAACCAAAGCTTTCAGAAAGACTGAACAACTTCTAGTGGCATTTGCTGCAGGATCACAAGGAAAGGCTATCTCAAAGCAGACTATTTCAAAGTGGATAGACCACTGCATTCGTTTCTGCTATTCACAGCATGGCAAATCAGTGCCTAAGGGAATTAGGCCACATTCAACCAGAGCAGCAGCCACTTCAGCAGCCTTCCTCAGAGGAGTACCAACCAAAGACATCTTAGAGGCTGAAACTTGGAGCTCAGTGCACACTTTTACAAAGCACTATAACTTACCTCTCTACTCTAAATCCAGGGCAGGCTTTGCCACTGCAGTGCTGCAGGGCCTCACAGCCTCGCCTAATCCTATTTAGCTCCAGCCGGCCAACCTTAGCTTTGGGATTCAACCCAATTGTAATGACTGCAACAGTGAAACACGATGAACATAGTACAGTTGTGTACCTACCATAAATATAGATGTTCGAGTGTATTCACTGTTGCAGTCCAGGTTACCCACCCACCATCCCTCTTTCTTTTGTTGGGACTTATCTGTACTTCTCTATTCTATACAACCTATGTGGTGTATTTGCTTGTAGATGAAGGAAGAGTTTACTTTACTGCATGCATGCTTATTGGCATAATTTAGCCTACCCTTTTGGGGGCACCTGACATCTGGGGCAAGAAAAACTGAAGAAAATGGCATCGGCTGCATCTTTTATACCCCTGGCGCACTGATGTCAGGGAGGAGGTGACAGTAACCGACGTCGGACCTAGACTTTGGAATTCAGGCCGACTGCGGGTAGCCTGCCAGCAGGATAACCCAATTGTAATGACTGCAATAGTGAATACACTCGAACATCTACATTTATGGTAGGTACACAACTGTACTACATGGTGATTTAAGGAATGAATTGATAAAGGACTGACATGTGTGTAGTATTAAAGATGATGCTGTGAAAAATATTTTGCTTTATGACAGTGATTTAACTTTGAATAAGGCCATTGAGATTTGTCAGATATACGAGCTCTCAGAAAAGCACAACTATGCTTACAGACGAGAATAGCTGTCAAAGGCACAGTGATAAAGCTCATGTTGAGAAAATGCAGCATGTGGTTAACAGAATCAGGCCCAAGCACATGGCAGCAACTGTAGCCCCTGCAGCACTCACTGGTAAACCCTAGAACTTTCCAGCAAATTCCAGAGTTTGCACAGTCTCAGTGAAGCACAAGAGTGAGTCAGCAAACTCAAAGCATGGGCCCCAACCTAGTTTCATTGCTGACTGTTGTTACTGTGGTGGAAGTCATGAATCTAAAAGGGAAAAATATTTAGCTTTTGTTCAGCAGTGCCATGAATGCAATAAGTAGAATCATTTCAAAAGATTTTGTAAATGAAAAGGCCCACATTATTTTATTAAAAGGGAACATTTTAAAAAATGAGTTGATAATTGGAGAGCTGCAACCCTACTCTTTATGTTGATGTTGTGTCAGTGCTTCATGAAACAGTTAATGCAGTAGATTTAAGGGCAAAGAATTAGTATTTTGTATTGTTTGAATAAAAGGAAAACCCACAGAGCTCAAAGTTGACACAGGTTCCATGTGCAATGTTGTGTCAGCAGAAACATTTGCTAGAGTGTGTCATGATGAAAGGCTTGATTTGCAAGGTGTGCGAAAGTTGTTGCTTATGGAGGTGAAGAAATTAAGATTGAAGACTCAGTAGTGCTTTCATGCTACTCTGCTGGAAGCTGTTACGACTAATTATTTTATGTGGTCAAGAGACACATCCAGTCATTATTAGGGCTTAGAGACAGTTTGAAAATGGGACTGCTTTCATTTAATAAGGAAGTCCACCAAGTTAGCTTAGAAGACCACTCCTCTAATTTCGCCTAGTACATTTTCTACTTATGTTGATCTTTTAGAAGACAAACTAGGGCAGCTTCCAGTTGTGTGCTCCATGAAGTTAGGTTCAGAGGTCAGTCCAGTTATCAGGGCAGCTCAAAAAGTTCCAGTAGCTATGCATGACAAAGTCAAAGTTGAGCTAAATAAAATGGCGTGGCAAGGTGTGATTTGTCCAGGACCAACTCCAACTAAACGGGGTCTTCCATGGTGGTAGCTCATAAGAAAAGCTCAGATGACATCAGAATATGTATTGACCCATAAGATTTGAACACAGCACTAAAAAGACCTCATCATTCAATACGCACAGTTGAACTCACAGCCTTGATGCCAGATGCCACGTTTTTTTTCTGTCTTAGATGCAGAGTTCATTTTAACAAATTCAGTTTGACAAAAAATCCTCATTGCTCTCTATGCTTAGTACTCTGGAAGGTACAGATTTTTGAGAATGCCATTTGGGATAAATTGTGAAAGTAAAGTATTTTAATGTGCAATGGAGCTAATTTTTTTCTGGGTATCTTTGTGCTATTATAGTACATGACATACTAGTAGGAGGTAATGGTGAAGCAGGGCATGACAGAAACCTCAGAAAAGTTCCAGGAAGAACACATTAAGTGAATCTTAAGCTCAATCCACAGAAATGCAAATTCAGGCTACAAGAATTTACTTATGTTCGTCATTTATTTACTAGTTCAGGCCTATGACCAGGCCCTTCAAAGCAAACAACCATTCTCGAGATGCCAGCTCCAGACAATGTTCAAGCCCTGCAATGTTTTCTTGGCATGAGTAACTATCTAGGGAAGTGATTTCCAGACCTGAGCCAACTTTCAGCAGCGCTTAGAGAGGTGACACATAAAGATGTATCATGGACTTGGTTAGAGCAACACCAAACAGCATTTGATGTCCTGAAACACAGAATTGTTAGTCCACCAACACTCAGATATTATGATGATGATCATCGTGTTTCACTGTTGCAGTCATTACAATTGGGTTATTCTGCTGGCAGGCTAACCGCAGTCAGCCTGAATTCCAAAGTCTAGGTCTGGCGTCGGTTGCTGTTGCCTCCTCCCTGACGTCAGTGCGCCAGGGGTATAAAAGATGCAGCCTACGCCATTTTCTTCAGTCTTTCTTGCTGCGTGGTACCCGAAGCAAAAGCAGTTTGCAAGTGCTGGTCGGCCGACTCCTGAGATTTTCAAAATCAAATTTCAGATCTGAAGTCTTTATTAAAGCTAAGTACCCCATTGGGGAAACTTTTTTCTTGCTCCAGACCGATGTCAGAAAAAGTTAATAATTGTATTTCTTGTGGGAAGCAAATACCTCATAAGGATTTTCATTCTTACTGTATTCCTTGCCTAGGCCCTGACCACGACATTGCTAGTTGTTGGTTTTGTGCTAGATTTAACCAACGCACTATTACACGTCGGTACGATTTTGCATTTCATTACTTTGGCAGAAAATTCAATTATATAATGCCGTCAGAACAACTGACTACAGGAGTTTATAAAAAGCGAAAAGAAAAAGAAAAGGACAGGCATCCAAGGTCCAAAACCGATGATGAGGCTTCCGCTAGGCCTGTTGCCGGTTTGCCAGTTCTCAGTGAGGCGCTTTTGCAGCCCCTGACGCCCGCTACCTCAGAGCCACAGGCCGCCTCTGACTACCACGTGGAGATGACTAGGCCACTGGATACTCAAGGTATTGGACACTCGGAAACTATTCCCTCAGATGGGTCTGGAGCCGCTGAGCAGGCATCGGCTTCTGAGGGTGTTTTCAGGCCTACACAGTTATATGTGAAACCTACTTCAGCTTCAAAGGCAAAGACTAAAGCAGCTCTAAAGACAAAGAAACAAGTACAGCATTCTCCTGGACAGGCCACCATGCCTAAAAAACAGATGCTTAAAATGGCCGAAGACCTAATTACTTTGATCAGGGGTTCCCATCCCCCTCCTGATAAGAGGCCTAGGCAAGAGATAGAATATGAATCTTCCAATCAGGTTTCCATTTCCTCTGATTCCTCTTCTGAACAGGAATATTCTCTTCCCCCCTATGAGGATTCTGATGCTGAAGAATCTATCCCTTCAGCCTCTCCTCCTGAGGATTACTCTTTTGGGGAGACACTGCATACTATGAGGGAGCATTTCCACTGGGAGAGCCAAGATTACTCAGAATCCAAGAAAGGCTCAGAGACTTCCTTTTATTACCTCAGCACAGGCCCCTTGCTATCCCACCTGTTTTAGACATTGTAGATGATGTATTTTCAGAGTCCTGTCTGTCTCCAGGCTCTTTACCACCAGCTGCTGTTAAGCCAGACAGATACTACAGGGTTCCAGTTTCACATAAATTTCTTTATAAAAACCCTGCTGCTGACCCAGAAACTATCTCTCAGGGACCCAAAGGGGTCAAGGCTTCCACTGCAAGAAACCCTATTCCCTCTGATAGGGATTCTAGGGCCCTGGACAGATGGGGGAAAAAGATTTATACTTCTGCTACCTTGGCTGTAAGAGCTTAAAATTGCCAATTTCATATGCTTAAATATCAGCAATATCTTATGTCACTGCTTAAACAGAAAATGTTAACAAATTCAGAATGTGCAGAAAATAAAAAAATGCAGGATGTATTATATGCAGCTGAACAAGTGGGAAAGCATACTTTGCAATGTGGTTTTGATTCTCTAGAGGCCTCCTGCAGGGCTGCTGTTACAGGTTCTGTCATTAGGAGGCATGCTTGGTTAAAAGAACAGAATCTGCCTGATCATGTTAAAGAAAAACTATTAGATGCTCCATTACAGCATGATACTTTGTTTGGTGTTAAAGCAGAAGAGGTGTTGAAGAAAACGGAGGACAAAGCTAAATCTATGCAAACAGTCAAGGATTTCTTGCAGGTACAGCCTCCCAGATTTAGCAGGAACTGGCCTACAAAGAATTGGTCCTTTCCAGTGTCAGACAGGTCAAAAAGAGGCAGATAAAGATGCCCCAGAGGCAGATCACAGCCCCAAGGCTCATAGAGGCCTAAACAATGGGTGATTCTACCTCCAAAAGCAGAGAGGAAAAATCACAGCCATACAGGAAACAGTCTCAATGACTTTCCCCTGCCAGCACCAAGCACTTATCTTCTGGCAGCCCCTTTGGGGGGAAAACTAGCTCTTTTTTCAAAAAATTGGCACATGATCACCCAGGACAAATGGGTCTTAAATATCGTATCACAAGGCTACAGGTTCCACTCTCACACCCTGCCAAGACCAAATGGTATGCCAGACCTGCCACGCAATCAATGGGCAGAGGCACAAAAACAAATTTCTTCTCTCATGGACATGAGAGCCATTCAATTAGTACCACAGCAAAAGCAGGGACTAGGATTCTACTCAAGGCTATTCTTGGTGCCCAGAAAGGATAAAGCCTGGAGGCCAGTACTGGACCTGTCTATCCTAAACACATTTCCGGATATTCCAAAATTCAAAATGTTAACTCTGCAGCAGCTTCTGCCCATGCTGGGCAAGGGGGCTTGGCTTGTGACTTTAGACCTAAAAGAGGCATACCTGCATGTCCCAATCAGACAATCATGCAGAAGATACCTCAGATTTATAGCTGGCTCAATGCACTACCAATTTTCTGCACTGCCCTTTGGCTTATCTACTGCACCCAGGGTCTTCGCAAAATGCCTGGCATCAGTGATTGCATTTTGCAGACAAAGACGAATACAAATATATCCTTACTTGGATGACTGCCTTATTCAAGCAGAGAACAAGGACATTCTACTACAGCATCTGGCGTTTGTAAAAAGATTACTAACAGGTCTAGGGTACACAGTAAACGAAAAGAAATCAAAACTAGTACCCTCTCAAGAGATAATATTCCTGGGTGCAAGCTTAAATACAACTGCCCAGATGGCTTATCTCATGCCAGACAAACACAGACAACTGACTACTTATTTCAAAATGTTGGCAACAAAGACCCAGTTATCTGCAAGAAAAATTCTGCAGGCTTTGGGCTTCATGGCATCCTGCATTCTGCTAATTCCATATGCAAAACTGCATATGAGGAAACTTCAATGGTATCTAAAAAGTGTTTGGGCTCAACATTGCCACAGCCTGGAAACAATAATTACCCTCATTCCCTGCCTGCAACAGGAGTTTCGATGGTGGGCAAAAGCCTGTCACCACAACACAGGACAGCCATTCACCTTACCCACAGCCAGGCAGACATATCAATCAAAAAGAGATGCTAGCTGTTCAGAACGCCCTGACAGCCTTCAAGGATCTACTTCATCCAGGACAACTACTGATAAGGACGGACAATACTACAGTCATGTGGTACATAAACAAGCAGGGAGGCACACATTCCTACCCCCTCTGCAGGCTAGCCATGAACTTGTGGGACACAGCATTGACTTACCAAGTACATCTGCAAGCACAATTCCTGCCAGGAAGGACAAATACTCTGACAGACGAACTAAGCAGAAACCTAATGGATCCCCACAAGTGGAAATTGGATCCACAAGTCTTCAGCATGATAACAAAGAACTGGGGATGCCCGGACATAGACCTTTTTGCCTCCCCTTACAACTACCAACTATAGAAATTCTGCACAAGGACTTACCACAAACAAGCATGGAAAGCGGATGCTCTATCTTATAGCTGGAAAGACCTAACAGTATATGCCTTCCCTCTTCTGCCTCTCCTCCCCGAGGTACTCCTCAAGGTCAGACAAGAGAAACCAAAAATGATACTGATTGCCCCAGACTGGCCCTGCCAGCACTGGTACCCAATCCTAAGGAGCTTGTCTCAATGCCCAGCTTTGACATTACCTCAAATTCCTCACTTATTGACCCAACAAGACAGTCAGATACTGCACAGCCAACTCAGGACCTTAAACCTGGCAGCATGGCGGATAACATAGCCAGTCAAGGCACACCTCTCTCTAAAGCAGTGATGGATGTTATTTTGGAGGCCAAGCACCAGAAAATCTTATGCAGAAAAATGGAAGAGATTCTGTGCTTGGAACCAGGCACAAGGTTGTGACATGATTGTTCCAAATATTCCTCAGATTTTGCAATACTTAACTGAGATGCTTGATAAAGGCCTTTCCTTTTCATCAATTAAAATTCATGCCTCTGCCATTTCAGCTCATTACAATACAGAACCACCTATTTTTTTCTCATCCATTACTAAGGCAGTACCTCAGAGGGGCCAAAAACATGTGAATACACTCGAACATCTACATTTATGGTAGGTACACAACTGTACTTTCACAAACCAGTTACACTTTCCTGTGATGCTTTGAAATTTGGTCTTGGTGCAGTCATTCTACAAGAGGATCAACCTGTTGCCTATCCATCAAGAATTCTTACCCAAACTGAGATGCAGTATGCCCAGATTGAGAAAGAGCTTTTGGCAATTGTGTTTGCATGTTTGAAGTTCCATGATTATGTTTATGGCAGATCTACCCAGATTGAAACAGACCACCAACCTCTAGTCACTATCTTGAGAAAGCCAATGTATTCAGCTCCAGCCAGACTGCAACATATGATGCTGAGATTGCAAAAGTATAATTTCAGTCTTGTCTATAAGAAAGGCAAACTTCTTTATCTTGCTGATACATTATCCAGATGGTCCAGAAACACCACTAAACAGCACAAGAATGAGTACCTTGATTGTGAAGTCATGGAAGTGAGAAATTTTTCTCACACATATCTTGATGAACTAAGAGATCACACGGCTGCAGATCCAATTTTACAGAGGCTCAACCACTTTATCAATCAATGATGGCCATCAAAGCAATATAGTTCATACCTCTCAACTGTACAGACTTTTGCAGATTGTCCAGATTTTTGCCTCATAGTTTTGGTCCATTTTTCATAAAATTGTGGTTTTCTGGTAAATTAATGTCATTAAAGATTGAAGTTAGAAAATAATGACAGACATTTGAGTTTCACACTTCACATCCTTCAGAAAATTCATGCTAATGCAAAACCTGTTATTCTGTCAACTTTCTAAGTTTAAGAGCAGTATTTAAAAATTTCCCTATTTTGGAGCCTTTGTCCCACTTTTACTTATGGCTTTGTCCAGATTTCTTGCTCTAAGAGGTTGAGAGGTATGATCTAGTTTGCATGAAGAAGTTCAATCTTATTTTCCATACAGAAATGTGATTTTGTCTGAAAATGGTATCATTATGAAAGGTCCGAAAGTAACTGTTCCAAAGTCCTTGCAATCAGAGTACATTACTATCTTGCATTGTGGTCACCCAGGAACTGACTCCACCAAAAGAAGGGCAAGAGGATGAGTATTTTGGCCTTCTAAGTCACAAGACATTAGGACAGCAGTTTCATCTTGTTCAGTGTGTAATAGTACAAAGCCACATCAACAGAAGGAACCATTTCAGCTAAACCAGATTCTGGAACTATCTTGGTCGACTGTAGCCACTGACATTTTCGGAATGGTCAACATTATTTGGTGTTAGTAGACTCTTACTCTAATTGGTTAGAAATTGACTTACTTCCCAACCTAGCATCCAGTACTGTCATTACTAAGATGAAACATCATTTTGCAGTACATGGTAGTCCACCCCAAGTTATTTCTGACAATGGCATGCAGTTTACAAGCCAACAGTTCAAAAGATTTGCCAAAGAATGAGACTTTACTCATGTCATGAGTAGCCCTCAGTACCCACAGTCAAATGGTTTGGCAGAATGTGTAGTTCAAAGTGCAAAATACTTACTAGAGAAGTCAAAGCAAGATAACAGTGATGTTTTCCTGAATCTCTTGAATCTCAGAAATGTTCCTCATGATAAACATCTTGGTTCACCTGCCCAGAGACTTCTGTTGAGACAAACCACAATCACTTTACCAATCAGTACCAATCAGTAAGCAATTTTTGGTTCCATATGTTAAGAACAACAAGTCAGTAAAAGCCAATCTGTTGAAGAAGCGCCTAACCCAGAAATCCTACTATGATAAAACCAGCAAACTTCTTAATCCATTATGAGAAGGAGAAGTGGTAAGGATGCAAACGTCTAGAGTTTATGATTGGACTGGAGTCATGAAGAATAATTGCCCAGAGCCAAGATCATGCATTGTGGAATCACAAGGAGCCGACTTTAGGTGGAATCAGACATATTTAGTACCAGTGTCTGAGCCTATACCACAGCTCATAGCCTGTAAGGATAACTCTTTATCTCAGAGTGAGTTGACCAGTGCTCCAATTTCAGAGGAAGTTCCAGAGAATATTCCTATACCTGTGATGAATCCAGAAGTTCCTGATATGAGCTGTTCACCGAAGACTGTCTCTGTTGCTAAATTTGGTCCAGATTGTTGTTACTTGATATGGTCATATCTCTAAACCCTGTAACAGATACAAGGCAACCTGGACATGAACATTGTGTTTTGTTTCTGTTGTCTATAGTAATGCATGTCTAACTCTAATTTTGTTATTACAAAGGGCAATCTTTTTAAGAGGGAAGATGTGGATCAATGTGTGTGTATGTAACTTTAAGAAGCTATCTGAGGGCTTGCACATGTGTATAAATGCTGAGCAGATGTGAGCCTGACTGCCATTTTTGTAGTGAACTGTTGAGATGTAAGCATCTATGTATGTAAGCTCTGTCTGTTAACCAGTTTGTATTTTATGATGTTGCTATTAATCCTGATGTGTTTCTATGTATTAAAGTATCTAAATGATATACCCCACCTGCTTGTCATCTGTTAGACAAGGATGAGTGACAGTACCTAAATAGAAAAAAAAAAAAAACAGAGTAAGCGTCCTTGTCTGCCTAAACTGTGGGATCACGCAGTGCCTCAGCCACTGATGGGTAACTCTGCAGTAGCCATTTGTTCCTCAGACCATTTACTGGTTTCTCTGATGTAGTTCCTTCTGCCACCATGGACCGGAAGCTAGCCAAATTCTCTGCATAGGATTATAGGATCATAGGAGGTTACTAGGCTAATGGCCCTGAGGCCCTTACAAGCATAGCCAAGAGTTTGTCACCAAAAAAGAAACCTCAGTCAGCACCTATCGCCTCTGTCAATGAGGGACACAGGTGTAACCCCCGAGACAAATTTGTGGTTTCCCATCCACTCATTAAGGTTGTGCTTGAAGAGGGTCAGCAAGGTACTCTTGATTGACATGTATGGGAAGTCTATTCCAGAGATGGGACAGCCTCTGAGAGACAAACCTGTCTCCAGCAGGTTTTGTTGATGTTGCATATTAGATTTAGGCCTTTCTGGTGGGTAATACATAAAGAGTTAGACTTATGGATATGGAGCATCTCTAGGAGGGCACGGTCCGATATTGCCTTGTAAGCTAGACACACATCACCTCTGAGCAATCTGTACAATACCGAGTAGTGTGATAGTGATTTGAGTATGTCCACATAGGACAGGTGTTGGAGGCCATGGATTTTCTTTGTGAGGTATTTTTGTGGCCTTTCCAGTTGGTACAGGTGTTTGGGTGTTGTACTCAATTATTGGCCTAATGAGGGTGGAGTACAGAGAGGTAATAACCTCTTTTTTTCTGGATGCAAACCCTTTACTTATGAGATGAACCAGGTAAAAGGCTTTTCTGACCACTGCTGCTATATGATGGTCAAATGTGAGATTGTTTTCAACCTGAGTACCCAGGTCCCTTACCACAGGTTGTGTGCTTAGGGGGTTGCTATTGATGTGGTAATCAGTAGGGGCCATGTTTTGCCAAATGGTACGATAACACTTTTTTTTGCATTTAACTTAAGGCCATGACTTTGGATCCAGTCATTTGTTGTTGTGTGACCCTCTTGCAGTATGTTAACATCATTTAGGGAGTCATTGACAGCACCCAACTTACAATCATCTGCAAACTTGGTCAGCCACAGGCCTTTTGTCTTTGCCTGGATTTCTGAGAAGTAGATGCCAAACAGTAGTGTCCCAGGACAGATTCCGGGGGAACACCACTAGTGACAGGTCTACTGCTGGAGGTGCAGGTACCTATTTTGACCTTGTGGGTCCTATTGGTGAGCCAGTTGACCAACCACCTGATGAGATAGGGATTTATGTCAAGTTGTGTTAGCTTTTCCATGATCCCCGAGTGGGGGATTGTGTCAAAGGCCTTGACCAAGTCAAGGTAAACTGTATGTACTGACTTTCCCTCATCCAGAGCCTTGGTGACAGTCTCAAAGAAGTCAACCAGGTTCAACAGGCAAGATCTGCCCTTGATGAATCCGAACTGGGTGGGGTCAAGTGCTTGGAGATTGCCTATGTCCTTGTTTATGAGATCCATAATAATATGCTCCATGGCTTTACATATGTATTTTCATGTAGTCCAGGGAAGTACATCTCAGGTTGTTCACACCAACACGGACAATGACAGAGTCATATTTGTACTTGTTGTGGAGTGACCTGAGAGCGTGGGTTATGTGGCGGATCCTGGCACCAGACAGGTAGCTGACAGTAACCTTCTCCTTGTTTAGCCTGGTGAGTGGGACATCAGTGTGCCTGACTATAGAGTCAATTATGACTAGTGTGTTGGGTATGTTGTTTTGCCTTATGGGCTGTGGTTGAGTGGCACACTGAGTGTGTGGGTTTCATTTGGGTTGTGTTGGGGGGGTGGAGGTTACTTGCATTTCTGCTTTGGAGGTCTCTGTTGCTTGAGCAGATTATTATTGAGAGCCTCCGCAAATGTTTTTGTGTTCGTATGTGTGGATTTTGGTGGTGCAGGTTTAGTGGGACTATAAAATGAGTGTGGTGTGGTGCACGTGTTTACCTTCTCCTCTTGACTGTCAAGTTCAGTCTTGGTTGGAGAGAGCTTTACCTCTAGTTTGGCTAGATAAGTGCAGTTTGTGACTACTTATGCCAGGAATACTAATGTCTTAATGCATAGCATAAATACCAACTGGAATATTTTGTCCAATATTCCTGAATTATCAGGGATATTATCTGATAAATGCTTATTCTCATTTCAAAAAGGGAGAAATATGGCTTCCTGTTTTAATCATTTTAAGCACACACATCATACTGACAATACATCTTTTGTTCAAACAACGTTAACCAGGGAACGAGTGGTGGGATGTTTCCCATGTGGACATTGCAGTAATTGTGACAAGATTGCAAAGACAAAAGAGTTTACTAGCAGGAATTGTCCGAGGGTTTATGAAATATCATTTTTTTGCAAACTGTAGTAGTGAATGGCTTGTTTATCTTGTAACATGTAGCTGTGGCGCTTTTTATGTTGGCCAGACTTCTAGGCCTTTAAGATTCCGCATTTCAGAACATATGAGCAATATTAGAACCAAAAAATCAAATAATGTTCTGTTCAAACATTGTCTAAAACATCCCAATGTCAAATTTTCTTTCACAATTATTGATATTATAAGGGACAATAGATTTAATAAGACAGGATGGCACTTCTTTGCTTGATACCAAAGAAAAGAAATGGATTACCATATTAGGAGCATTATTTACACCTGGACTTAATGAGCAATTATAATTGCACCAATAGGATGTAGTTCAGTTACTATATAAATGCATCATTTTTGATTATTTTTTCATCACTGAAGAAGGCTGTGCTATTTTTTGCCAGCCGAAACCGGTCTGATTTATATGATGTTATTCTTTTTGCAATAAATCATTTATTGGATCCTATTTATCTGCTGGCACTCATTTGTTTTGTAGATAAGTGCATCTCTCACAGGTTGTAGTGTTGGGTGGTAGGAGGAGAGGGTTGTCCGTGTACATGAGGCAATTGCTACATTGCCCCAAGATGCCCAGATTCATCAGATAGACAGGAGAGAACACTGGAAACTGACTCTTGGGCATGCCTGAATAAAAAAATTGTTTTCCTCTAGGCAAGTGAGAAAAGAGAGTACAAGAGCTATTTTTCTCTAAGCAAGTGAGGAAAGTAAGTACAAAAACTGTTTTCCTCTAGGTAATGAGGAAGGCTGAGTGCTGTGGTAATGTGTAGCTTATGTAGTGCTTACAACAAGTTCTGAACAAGTGCTTAGCACGAATAAGCAAATACAAGAGCTAAAACTAAGAATCTGTATCTGGGCTAGACTAGTTACAGGAAAGAACCAAGTGCAAATGCAGGCTTTTAAATCAGAAAGTTGAGAGAGATGGAAAAATTGCCAAAATGGCCAATAACTACAATTTCTGGGCCAGAAACCACTCATTACGTGGTAGATAAGTTACCTAGTGCTTACCACTCCCAATGATAAGCTAGCAGGCTTCCCTCCAACACAGAAAGGCTTGGGGGGCTCAGGTGATTACAAACAGTCCTGCATACAGCAAATCTGTATCTGGACTAGACTAGTTACAGGAAAGGGGGGAAACAAGTGCAAATGCGGGCTTTTAAATCAGAAAGTTGAGAGAGATGGAAAAATTGCCCAAATGGCCAGTAACTACAATTTCTGGGCCAGAAACCATTCCTTATGTGGTACATAGGTTACTTAGTGCTTACCACTCCCACTGATAAGCTAGCAGGCTTCCCTCCAACACAGATAGGCTTGGGTGGCTCAGAAGCTTACAAACAGTCCTGGATATAGCAAATCTAGACTAGACTAGTTGCAGGAAAGGCGGGAAACAAGCTTATTTTTTTTTGTTACAGTTAAGCAGACCACAGGGAGATTTTAGCAAAGTTTTTTTTTTTTCCGTAAAGGAAAGGGGGAAAGGAGAAGCAGAAGATAATTCAAGGTTAGGAAACTAAGTGGGTTGACCTTCTCAAATGTTCTCTCTGTATTAGGTAGACTGGGAAGAGTGTCCCAGATCAAATTTACAGTAGGGGCAGGCAACTGCAAAGCCACCAAGTATAAGAACAGGATACCAATAGGGAGGAAGGGTGGGAGACTAAATCAATTATATGATACACTCCTTGGCAGGAATCAAAACAAACAAACACAAACAGATGTTTAACAAATTGAGAAAATGTCCAGTTAATACCTCACACACAATGAAATTAGCTAGAAAAGATTTACAAACAGTGTGACCGTAAAAACCTTATTTATCAGGTGCTGTAAGGCAGACTATTTTTTCAGAGTTTTATTGTAGCATTAAAACAAAAATATGCTTATCATATTCCCAACACTTCAGAAAATTTCGTAGATTCTGTGTCTGGATTGCATTATCATTTTTCTGTATTACCCTATCTTTCAATATTTAATCTGTGTCAGTTTTACTCTGATGCACCTATTTCTGGGCTCAGAATTTTTTTTTCTTTTAATTCGTGAACTCTCCCTTACCTTTTTTAAAGGTTTTGTGAACTTACCATTTTGTTTCTTTTCATTTTCATGGTGCTGTAGAAGTCTGTAAATTGGAGGGCAAAAAGCTCATCAGAAGTCTACATTTTCTTTAAAAAAAAGTTTGTGTATGAGTGGATGTGAGTTAGAACAGTAGAACGGTAGAATTGGCAAGGGACAGGACTTAATATTGGCAAGACCACCTACTCTGATTTAACTTCTACTCCTAACTCTAAAAATTCACTTTAGTATGTCCCTTAAAATAGGAAGTTTCAACAATTTACTTATTGTTACTATCTTACACTAAATACTGCAAAGTCTTTACTGTTTATCTTCTGGGTTTTAACATTATTTATTTTATTTATTGACATTTGTTAACCAGGCTGGTCCAACTGGGCTTATGGCCCGTTTTCGGTGGAGACCTGAGGAGAAAAGCTCCAGTTTGAAACAATTTACAGTCTATAAAAAAATGTCACAATCAAAGAATTACAGAAATTTGAAATACAACAGGTCAAAGATACAAAGTAGAAAGCAATATAGATTTATATTAAGTTCTGTGTTGGTCTTAGGGTTACAGTACTAACATTCTTTGACTTGTAAACCATAACTGATTCACTTTGCTATATGATGGAAGATGTTGCTGTAGGGTGTACACTGAGTACACATCACCTGACACTGTAATATTTGTATAAAACTAAAGGAACTCATATTTTGGAGGGTAAGAAATTAAGTGATCAACATTCATGTTCTTTAAATAATTTTGCAGTGGTAAGGACTGTACTGAATTTTTGGTGTAAGGACAATTGCGGTGGTGCAAACTCACCTTACAAGCCCACATCCCTACAATTAACTAAGTCTGGTGGTTCTATGAAAAGGCGAAATAACATTACAGTCACCTAAAAAAATTAATCCTTGTATTAAAATAAATGGCTATCAATGATGTGACATAACTTCATTCAAGCATGATAAATATGAAAAAAGACTGACACCTAATGTAGACTATTTTGGATGAAATGTCTCTCAAGACTATATTCAGATTCATGTGATGTGAAAGTTGCAGCTCCCAGCTGCTGGATCTAGCACATGTTGTCTCAGAGTTCAACAGGCTTTATATGAAAATGCGTATGCAGAAGTATAATAGCATTAAAACCTACTGTTTTGGTCCAGTCAAGTCCATATAAAAGTTATTGAGTCTTCCAGTTTGATAACATTAAGATAACTGCTCAGGCTGGATGTTCTGATGATATCACAGCTTTAGATAAACACCAGTAAGGCTGACCAATTCCATGGTGCTGTGCTATTTGCACAAGCCACAGCTGGTTCTTATTCTTTAGCAAATTTGCACTTTTTGTGCTCTTGAAACCACAATGAGTAGGAAAATAAGTAAAAAATATTAATAAAACTTCTAATAATGTGATATTTATTTCACAAAACAAAAAAAAATCAAAAGATGTGCACTGGGTGAGGCTCTAGAAATACAAATATTATGCCTTCAGCTACTTCTAATGTATTTATTACCGAAGAGGAGTTAGTCCTGAGTGATTCTATACTGAAGTCTACAAATAGAAGAATAAGTGGCCTAATATGACCATATGACGAATGCCATTCTGGAGCTAACTGAATGCTTGAAAAAGCTTCTATTAGCTTTAAACTAAGTGAAATAATACCATCCCTATCCTGGAATGACTGCATCTCTGACAAAGCCACATTTTCACTAGCTGGCTAAGGAAATTTTGTGCAGTATACAACATCAGACTTACCAATTATTGGACTGTAAATGTGATAATTGCATGTTTTCCAAAGACAGACTTAATTTTAGTCCATACAGGATTGTTTTTGTATAAGAAAAAAATAAGGAATATCTGAATACATTTTTTAGACAATCCAACATATCGACTTGTAGCAATCCTGCATGCAGGAGATCTGCTACAACTTTCAAATGTTTTCATTGCAATGCCCAAAACGTTTGAATCTGTCAGTATAATCAATGAACATAACTGAGATGGCTTACCGGTAACTTGTGGGGGGGGGGGGGCATGATGCAGTGATTAGCGTTGCTGTCTCACGGCAAGAGGCTCTCCGGTTCAATCCTTAGCTGGGGTGCCTTCTGTGCGGAGTTTGCATGTCCTCCCTGTGGTCACGTGGGTTTCCTCCGGGTGTTCCAGTTTCCTCCCACATCCCAAAGACATGCTACAGGTAGATTGGACACTCTTAATTGGCCCTAGGCATGAGTGCGTATGTGCCTTCTGTGGAAGGTTGGGTGCCGGGCTGGCAACTCGACACCATAAAACTCCACTGCCAGTCATGAGCAGACAGGTGATTCGCTGTGGTGACCCCTAACTGGGAAAAAGCAGAAAAAAGAAGAACAAACAAGCATTGAGATTTTTACCGCCCATTCTTTCATGTTATACTGACAGATTTGTATTTAGTTGTTTGTGTTTTCTGGTTATCTATTAGTATCTTATCTGCGACAGACCATTGAGACTTCTTTGCACCCCTTGGAATTTCAGATCACAACTCACTAAAGTTTCAGTTACAAATACAGACTCCTGTACTAGCAGTTGATAAAAATACAATTTTAAGACTTTAATAGAATTGATACACTTAACGGATTGGCACTTGTGTATTGAATCACAAAGTACATTTTGGATAGAACACTTTGTAAGATTTACTTCTTAATAGCCTTGAATCCACAGTTATTTATTGGCATAATTCATACAAATATATATTTCCTCCTTGGTGGAATTTAGATCTTCACAAACTGTATAAGGAAAAGCAAAAGAAATATAAGGTTTACAAGAAACATGCAACAATAGCAAACAAGAATGCTTCATGACATCATTAGGTCTTTTAAGAAGAAAATTAGAATGGGGAAAATAAGTTTAAAAACAAACTTGCTGTGGATACCAATAATAAGAATATATGTATATTAATAGAATCAACAATTTTTATCAGCTAGTAAACTATAAAATATGAAGGCAATGTAATAAATGATCCTTTTGAAGAAAGCACATCTGTTAATACAATACCATGAAACACTGTTCACTATTAGATCTAGTTCCAACAGACTATTAACTAATATTATCATTCCTGACAGTTCAACTTTTCCTGTTATATCTCAGAGGATGAAAGAGTTTTTAGTAAAATAAAGGATTCAACTTCTGTGGGCCCTGATTCAATCCTCTCTATGCAGTTAATAACAATTAAAAATCGCTTAGATTTGAGCTGTTTGGCTGGCTGCTATCTACCTGCAATCAACTGTATTACAAGCTGAATTAAGTATAAACTCCCAGTGTTACAAATAGTACTGCATTTTATTTTTCTGTTTATTTACTTGTTTCATTTAATATTGTTTTCACTCTGTCTCTCTGCAGTTACCTTGCTGCAGGTGTAGCAAACCGGTTACAGTGGAGGCTAATGTTGTTTTCACTTCTTTGATATTCAGTGTTTAACTCTTACACTAGAGGGTTTCCCTGTGGTTATAAGTGTTTGTCATATATCTGTGAATGTATTTCTGCTCAAATATCTGAGCTGTTTGGCTGGCTGCTGTCTACCTGCAATCAACTGTATTACAAGCTAAGTTAAGTATAAACTCCCAGTAACAGACAGATAGTACTGTATTTTGTTTTTCCGTTTATTTACTTGTTTCATTAAATATTGTGGTTTATTAGTCTCTGCAGTTAGTTTTCCACCCACCCTCCCTGTTCTTGTTGTAGTATTAATCTTGGTGGCTTTGGAATTGCCCGCCCTCCTGTAATTTTATGTTTGAACATTTCTCCTGGGTCCATCTCATTTGCTCACTCAACTGAGTACAGTGAGATCATATTTTAATTTCAGACACTCCTACTAGTCCCATCTCTTCAGCTCTGTCCAGTGTGTACAGAGATAGCTTTTGGGAAGGACACCCCTTGTAGTCTCTTAAAATTGTGCTGTATTCCATCCACTACCAAAAAAAAAAAAAATAAATTACTTTACTTTATTCAGCTGTTCTTACTGTAACTGTCTTCTACTGTTTTTATTACATTAGTTTGTTGTTCTGTGTGCTCTTAAGTGTTCAGCTGCTCTTATTCTGCACTTATTACTGCTTGTTAGTAGCTTGATTAAATTTGTCTGCTATTCTATGCGTCTTAGTTTTGGTTTTATCACTTGTGATTCAGGCCATTTATTTACATTTAGGATTTTTGTGGACATACCCTTATCAAACTTTGCTCTCCCTAAGTCCACCAAGTATTCAGAGCACTGCATTTCTGTGAATTTGTACAGAGCTGATATAGCAGAGAATTGTATTCTTCTGACTGTGAGCAGAGTTGGAACCTTTTCCCATCTTATATTCCAAACTAAGTGCACTTTTTGCAACTCAGTTTGCACTGTGCTGTATTTATATATTTGCTTTATCATTTATATATTTTCTGTAATGTTTCTGTCCTTTGTTGTTATATGCACTTTGTTTCTCAGGGTAGCTGAGAAGGTAGTTTCAGGTGGGGTTGTTGAGCCAGCCCATCTTAACTATTTGTCATTGCCTGAGGTGTATTTTCTGTGTTGTACGTCCATTGCTAGAATCTCCTTTTGCTCTGAATGAGTGTGCTTCTCAAACAATCTAGAAATATAGAGCTGATGAGTATATTGTTTTGCACTTTTTAACTGTTCAGAGTTGTGCACTGTCTTAATTCTTGCTTGACTGAATTATTTATACATCTGCTGGCATTGTTTTCTGATACTCTAAGTGCTTCCATTTTTATTTTTTCCTAATTTACTGCATTCTGCACTTGTTTTTAGTAGTTTTTTTTAATTTAGTTGCATTTATTTAAACTATATTTGCTTTAATATTGTTACACACTCAAGCATGCTAGCTTGCACTGCATTTGAATCATTTTTACTGCTGTTTTAGCTGCTTTTCTGTAATAAAAAAAATCTAAGCTTGTTTCCCATCTTTCCTGTAACTAGTTTAGTCCAGATATAGATTTGCTGTATCCAGGACTGTTTGTAAGCTTTTGAGCCCCCCAAGCCTTTCTGTGTTGGAGGGCAGCCTTCTAGCTTTTCAGTTGGTGTGGTAAGCACTAGGTAGCTTATCTACCACAAGAGGAATGGTTTCTGGCTCAGAAATTGTAGTTTATTGGCTGTTTCAGCAGTTTTTCCATCCCTTTCAACTTTCTGGTTTAAAAGCCCATGTTTGCGCTTGTTTCCCACCTTTCCTGTCTAGTCTAGTCCAGATACAGATTTGCTATATCCAGGACTGTTTGAAGCTTCTGAGCCCACAAGCCATTCTGTGTTGGAGGGAAGCCTTCTAGCTTATCAGTGGGAGTGGTAAGCACTAGATAGCCTATCTACCACAAGAGGAGTGGTTTCTGGTTCAGAAATTGTAGTTTATTGGCCCTTTGGGCAGTTTTTCCATTCCTTTCAACTTTCTGTTAAAAAAAAAATTCTAAGCTTATTTCCTGCCCTTCCTGTAACTATTCTAGTCCAGATACAGATTTGCTGTATCCATGACTGTTTGTAAGCTTCTGAGTTGCCCAAGCCTTTTTGTGTTGGAGGGAAGCCTTTTAGCTTATCAATGGGTGTGGTAAGCACTAGGTAGCCTATCTACTACAAGAGGAGTGGTTTCTGGCCCAGAAATTGTAGTTTGCTGGCCAATTGGGCAGTTTTTCCATCCCTTTCAACTTACCTTCTGGCTCAAAAGCCCACATTTGCACGGGTTTACTCTTGTTTAAGCTCCGCCTAATGGCGCTGAGCTGAGGTAAACTATTACTGGTGCCAGAAAGTCTGCTCTTCAGTTTTTTCCCATTGAATCTTGCTAGTTCTTTCTCTCTTGCACTTGAAATAGCTTAATCGCTTTGCACGGGTTTTGTAGCAATTATTGTTGCATACCTAAGTGCTATCAGCACTAGATGTTCTTAATGGAAATAGCTCCAGTACTTAGTGGTTATGACCACCCCTCCTGGCATGATTAAAGGGTAGTTTCCTATGCTTTCTCCTATTAACCTGGTGCATTTGGGCATTCTGAGGCAGTGTAGCAACTGCCTCATGTACACAGACAACCCTTTCCTCTTACCTCCCAACACTCAAACTTTTGAGAGATGCACTTATATCACCAAGTTGGAAGCTACGCACTCTGCAGCCAAGATCGGACTAGCTAGTCAAGAGGAGAAAGTCAACACCTGCACCACCATCACATCTGTCACATAAAAACACAAACCACACACCCACCATTGTGGAGGCTCTCAATAGAAATTTACCCAAAGAGCAGAGACCTCCAAGACAGAAATGCACTCAACCACCACAACACAGCACGAACCACAGGACACATAACTCACCTCGACAGTGTGTCCCTCAACCTAAGTCTAAACACCTTGCCTAATACACTAATCATAGGTGACTCAATTGTGAGACACACAGATGTCCCACTCACTAGGTTGAATAAGGAGAAGGTAACAGTCAGCCGTCTGTCAGGTGCCAGAATTTGACACATAACACATGCACTCAGGTCACTCCACAAGTACAAGTATGACTCTGTCATTGTCCATGTGGGTGTGAATGACCTGAGATGCACCTCCCTGGACTACATGAAAAGACACATTGTGGAGCTCTTGGATTATATGGCCCAGGCAGGTATGACCCTAGCCCTGAGCAGTATCCTGATTGACTTCAACAATTGGCTAAATTTCTTGTGTTATTCTAATGGGATCCAGTATCTATCTACTTGGGATGACATGATTGACAGACCAAAATGCTTTGCCACAGATGGCCTGCATCTGTCACCCCTGGGCTTCAGGGTACTGGCTAAGGCTCTTGGCACCCCTATAGTGCCTTTTTTAGGTGGTGTTCCAAAGACCAAATTACCACTGTAACAGCTATAAATAAATGCAATCTGAGAGTCATGCTGCTCAATGCTAGAAGTCTAAATCTCAAGATGCACTCGTTCGAAGCACTCCTCAAAATGGAGAACATCAACATTTGTGCTGTAACGGAGATCAGGTTTAAAGTGACAGAAAGCACCCCTGTGCTACCAGGCTATAACTCATTCCACACCTTTCTGCCCCGAAACATGGACCATAGCTCCAAAGGTGGTGGTGTCTCCATATTCATAAAGGATATGCACACCTCCAGACTAGTAGCCCAGCATAATGCAACTGAGGTACTTAAGGTACAACTAACATTGGGTAAGATGGCAATCCGGGTCATAGCCTGTTATAGGCCCCCAACCATGTCCCTAGACTCTCACTCCATGTTCGTAAGCACCCTGGAATCTGTCAAGGTCCAACCTAACACTCTCATACCAGGAGACTTCAACTACCCCTCCATCAACTGGGAAAAATACTGAAGCACCAATACACTGGCCCAACACTACTTGGAATTTGTCAATTCCAATGCCATGGACAAGCTCATTCTGACACCAACTAGAGGAAGCAACTTCCATGACCTGGTTATTACTAACATGGGTGACCATTACTCTACACCAATAGTCAATCCATCCCTGGTCAGATCTGACCATAAACTAATCACCATGGAAATCCACATCTCACCCACACTCCCCGCAAAGGTAACCACCTTGAAAAACTTCTCCAAAGCTGACTTTGGGCTTCTAAAAACAGAGGTGGCTAACTTCATGGCACTCATGCCAATGGAAAAAAGGTGCATGACTGCTGAATCATACAGCAATGCACTGTATGAGCATATACATAAATGCATGGAACTAACCATACCCAACAGAACCAAGATGCTCTCCTCCAAAAAAAACGGAAGCCAATCTGGTGCTCCTCTGCCATTAATAAACTCTACAACAGAAGGAAGAAACTGTTGCAGAAAAAGATGAAGTCCCAAGACTGGAAAAACTCCCTTATTAACTTCAACAAAAAGTTGAGATCCCTCATCAAATCCTCTAAAGCCAGATATGAAGGCAGAATTGCAGCAGACACTGAAAACAATCACAAAGCCTTCTATAGTTATGTCAAGAACCTCCACGGCAATACCCAGATTTGCTCTGAGTTACTACACAATAGTACCTCCTATACTAAGCCAACAGATAATGCCAACATACTGGTTGACAGATTCAGTGCCAACTTTACCCCTCTCCCCCCCAAAGGACCAGTCACAATACCAGAAGAATGCCGGGCACCCAGCATTACTGCAGCATGTGTTAAAGCTGCATTGTCCAAGGCCAAGAATACAGTTTCCATGGGACCCGATAATATCCCTGGCTGTGTTCTACATGAACTACAAAGCAAACTGGCACCAGATCTGTGTGTCCTGTTCAGTCACAGCCTCACCTCAGGCTTTGTCCCTACCGAATGGCGCACTGCTACAGTCATCCCTCTACATAAATATGGTGAAACTACATACCCTGGGAATTATTGCCCCATTAGCCTGACGAGTCTGCTATGCAAAGCTATGGAGTGCATCATCATGGACCTGATTAACAAAGATATAGGAAATTTCCAAACTCTAGACCCCACGCAATTTGGCTTGTTGAAAGGGAGATCATGCCTGCTCAACCTGTTTGACTTCTTTGAGTCAGTCACAAGGGCTGAGGATGAAGGTAAGGCAGTGTATACACTCTACCTCTATCTGACCAAGGCCTTTGATACCATTCCTCATTCGGGAATTATTGATAAACACACCAAACTAGGCATTAACCCCTGTAACACTAAGTGGGTTGCAAACTGGCTCACAGATGGAACACAAAGTGTGAAAATAGTAGACTCCAAGTCAGACTGACGACCAGTCACGAGTGGAGTTGTACAGGGATCGGTCCTGGGTCCTCTCATGTTCGACATCTACTTCTCAGAAGTCCAGGCCAACACAAAGGGACTCTGGCTGACCAAGTTCACAGATGATTGCAAACAGGGAGCCATTATTAACTCCCCAAGTGATGCAGACATCCTACAGAAAGGCCTCACTGAGACCAACGACTGGTGTCAAAACCATGGCCTTAAGCTTAATGCCAAAAAATTGTGTCGTCATCTCCTTTCATAAAAACTGAGTTCCCACTAATTACCACATCGATGGGACCCCACTGAACACTGAAGGCATTATTAGAGATCTGGGGACGCAGATTGACAGCCACCTCTCCTTTGACCACCACATTACCACTGTGGTCAGAGAGTCCTTCTAAGTGGCACATCTCATTACCAAGGGTTTTGCATCCAGGAAGAAAGAGGTCATTGTCTCTCTCTTCTCTTCCCTCATTAGACCAATCATTGAGTATAATGCCCCGTTTGGCATGTACCTTACTGGACACCTGCAACAGCTGGAGAGGGCACAAAAGTA
This sequence comes from Protopterus annectens, assembly GCF_019279795.1. NCBI lineage: Eukaryota > Metazoa > Chordata > Ceratodontiformes > Protopteridae > Protopterus > Protopterus annectens. The sequence continues at coordinate 879,809,599 of NC_056725.1, forward strand.
CCTCACGAAGAGGATCCTAGGCATTAAACACATGTCCTACATGGACAGACTCAAAAGAATCCAGCTATTCTCTGTCTCATATTACCTACTTAGAGGCAATCTTTGCTTGACTTACAAAGCCATGTCTGACCCAGCTCTGTTAGAAATGCTACATCTAAAGAAATTTTAATCCCTCTGCACCACATGCTCCAGAGACCTCAACCTCATCACCACAATCAACAGAACATTCTGGAAGGACATGTTCCTCACCCAGAGACTGCCCAAGCTCTGGAATAGACTTCTCATACATGTCAAGCAGAGCACTTCGCTGTTCCTCTTCAAGAGAAATCTTGATGAGTGGATGGGTAACAGAAAGTTCACCCCGGGGATCACTCCAGTGGCTGTACTTGACAGAGGCACTGGGAACTAACGTCGGGCAGCACGATGCCAGGGCACTTCTGTGGGCTAGGCTTGTAAAAGCTCCAGGGCCATTAGCCTAGTACACACCTCTGAACCAATATTACACCTAATATTTAATAATCTATTACATTCAGGTAATGTTCCCAGTTTGTGGAAAACATTTACTGTAGCAACAATATATAAAAAAGGTAATAAAAGTGATTTTAATAACTAAATACCTATGGGCCTCGCATACATTCTGGGTAAATGCTTAGAAAGATGCCTTAGTGAAATACTGGGGAACAGTAACATTGATACTGCCATTTTTGTAAAGGGTAGATCTACGCTGAAAAGTTTAAATTTTTATGATCGAATTACTAAGGTCCTAGGTCTCTCGTATGGAGTAATTTTCTTAGACTTAGCCAAGGCCTTTGCTCCTTTCCTCAACATGCAATCTATCAAAAGCTTTACCAAGCCTAAACTCAATACATTCCTGGTAAAATGGATTATGCCTTAGTTAACTGATGGATCCTGGTGTGAAACCATAGAAGGCATAAACTCTGACTGTTTTCCCATCAATCATAGCTCAGTTCCTGGTTCAATGTTCCTTCATATTGTATTTGCCAATAATCCTAGATCTAAGAGATTTTGGATAAATAAGTCTGCAGACAGTTGTAAGACTGGATTAATTTTAAAAAATGAATCTGATATTGAGCATTTAAATTCTTATATGAGACAGATTGGTGGTTGGGTGCACAGAATGGGTATATATTTTAGTTATGATAAATGTAACAATGTAGTTTGGAAAGGCTGCAGTTCATTTGCCTATGTGCCTACTGGAATTGCCACTAAAGGAGGTAATCCAGTATAAAGACCTGGGAATAGCCACGATTGTCAAACTTTCATTTGACACACATGTTCAACTGACAAGTAAAAAAAGCTATGAGTCAAATGGGATACATGTTTAAAAATCTCAGCAGAAGAAATGAAATGTATCTTACTTTATTTACTATATAAAACATATTAGACCAATCTTTGAGTGCAATAACATTTTTGTATATACAATGCAGGTCAGTTGAATTAGCTAGAGACAATACACTGAAAATTCACCACGATAATTTTACTTCACAAAGATTACAAGCATAATAATAGATGCAAATAACTTACCCCCGGATTCATGAAGCTCGGTGTAAGGCCGGTGTAAGGATTGCGCCAGCCGTGCGGCGTATATATGGAGTAGTAGCGCCATATGCATATTAATGAAGGCGTGCAGCCGCCACAGCCACGTGCATAGGAAATGTGCGCGAGTGCATGGGGCATACCGAAGTTGCAGAGGGAGGCGTGTCAATGTCGGCTGTCGATGAGCAACCTAAACTGCTGAATAGTATATTCCGCCTGCAGTAATACTCGCACTTATCAGTGTACGTGGAGACTGAAACGTATACAAAGCATGCAAGATAGTCCCTGCGAACAGAAAATGAAGAAGCAAACACAAATGCACGATAGGGAATAACAGGTCCCTACCCTTGAACAAATGACAGAAAACCCACGTGCCCGTGGTCCAACGTAGTGTTTATAGCTATACCATGTGGAAGTGAAACATATCATATGCTAGGGCGCCGCCAGGAGGTACGTTCAGCCCAATGGAGAGGGTCACCAGCTGACCCATAATGTGAGGGAGGGTGCATAGCTGTGCAGATGTGTCCATAACAAAATACACGAGGAGAAATGTAGATATATGTAGTGACTGTATGTCTGAATCATATCCCACAAGGGATGTAATAGTCACATACAAAAGGTATGTCTGTATCCCACATAACAAATGTGATAGAACACATGTAAATGAATCAGGAGCTTAGAAACAGCTACAACAAGGACACATGTAGGCCGAAAGGAACAGTATGACCCACACCATCAACTAAGAATACCACCTGTCCCACTGTGCGAGCGACAGTACCGCTGCGGCCAGATGTGTCCTGACACAAGCATGTAAACATGGCAAATGTGCAGAGATTATAGGACATAATTATCCCTCAGATGTCATGTAATAGTGGCATTAAACAGTTGTTCTCCACACGTATATTATAGAAATGTCATAAGAAAAAGAATAAGCCACTGAAATGGTACAAGACTAAAGCTTAGATATAGGCAAGAGTTGTAAGTTCGATCTGCCGAACTGACCATGGGTATGTGTCGGCATGGAAAATGTGTTGTGTCCACTGCAAATGTTACATTGTGGCCAATTGAAAAGGTGGAAACAGTACCGTAGACTGTGGGGAGGCATTGTCCACAACAGTCGGATATGTGGAAGGAATAGCATGGACATTGGAAAAGGTGCCATCCCCCCAATGAGTACAACAGGTCTACAAATCCCGGGAGTCATCGTTAGAAGCCAAACTAGTATGTGACACAGCCGAACGGGTAGTACCCGGGTATACCAACTAAGTAACGAAAGTGAAGTATGGGCATGTACCTATGTGTGTGAGGTATAGCACGTGGGAAGCAAACATGGCAGGGTAGTCCACACAACCATAAAGGTACCCGACACCTGTAGGGCAGTCAATGTGCTACTCTGGCCATGTCATGGCCCAACAACAAAAGTAGTGAGCTATCGGATGTGAGTAATTTGCATGTGAGGGGTGGATGGGTAATGGTAAAACCCATAAAGCGATACTGTGTCGTATGCAGAAAAGGTGAACCAGAGGTATAGGAGGGGCAGCGGGTGAAGTGGACATAAACACAAACACATGGAGAAACAGCTGCAAGACAAGCAGACAGGCCATAGTGTAGAACACAATCCCACAACCATATGTATCATGTAAATGTGCGATCAAAATGTATAGATATGTCACCGTCACATACCCACAGGTTGGTCCTGATGGAACTGGCCATAACAAATGCAACACACCTGGCTGCATAATGGGCTACCCAGCATACCCTCCACATCACACAACCCAGCCCCATAACAGAACGTCCACCAAATCCACCCGTACGTGGCCCACTGGTCCGTCGCAGACACAGCTACACATACTGACCCCTACGCATATGTAGTAGGTATTGTCACCCTAGGCAGTGTCAGGATAGCAAACCATGTATTCCCTGCATGTTAACTCCCCTGCACATTTTCATAAAGCCAAAATACATATCGATATCATTTCTGTGTGGAATGGTCCAATTTCTGGAATATCCCTTACAGGATAAGTAACCTGTGTAAATAGTAGAACGGGTATGACGACAAGATGTCCAATCCTGTACATATCTGGACACAAGTCAGAACGTGAAGTACAGGTCCAAGACATTGTCCAGACCTGAGTGGTCATGCATTACCCAGTACCCAGGATAAAACACCTTCCCGTGATGCACATGTCCCCACACAAATATGCGGGAGAATATATCGCACACTCGCATAGTGGCAAACGGCAGAAGGGTGAGGAAGACACCCGACATTAACAGGAGGACCCTGATGAAGTGTGAGGGATACCTAGTGTGTGCCGGCGTGACCGACCATACCTGACAACCTGTGTGAGCTAGATATCTGGACAGAGCCATGACTACAAGTGAGACAAAGGTACAACAGCAGGTACAATATGCAAAGAAGGAAATAAAGGCTACATAATGTTAAAGGTAAAATACAAGAGTAAAAGGCATACAGTCAGGAAATACACATGCATAATATGTGCATAATAAGACAGTGCAAATCCAGAGTTTGTAGTGGAAATACAGAAATGTACAACAATGACATACTGGGAGTCAAGTGAGTGTCAGCTAAGTCTGGTTAAGCTGGAGGGTAGAGAGGAGCAGGAGTATGGGAGCTCAGAGGAGTGAGATCTGTAGAATGTATAACAGCTGCAAGCAGGAATATATCCATGTGGATGGATAAACATAGATATATCATAGAATGACAGTTTGTGCAATGGCATTAATGTCCGGAGTATGAAGTCTGAAACTCAACTGTCTGCCAGCACGTCCCGACATCTGTCCCTAATGCCAAGCTACTGCTGTGCCAGAACATAACAGCGTATTACAGAGGTTCGTACCATATCACTCAACTGTCCAGATATCCGCAGAATGACCAGAGTGTTGGCTGATAGTGTTGTGTGCCTCTGACAACCTGAGTCTGTCCGGTAAGTAGGTGTGGATTGACGTCACAAAATAATGAGCATGAAGTATAGCACTCCACATCCCGCAGAAGAGTCATGACAATGCAAAACCTAGTATTCTATCAACGTTATAAGCTTGTAAGGAAACTAGTTAAAATGTGTCCCTCTTACTCTCCCCATCATGTAGGATTTGCGCAGATTTGTTGCTCAAAGAGGTCGAGAGGTATGGTCCATACATATGTACAGTAACAAGCCATGACATTTGTGTAGTGTACAACTGCATACCTGTAGTCACAACATGTCCAAGAAAATAATCCTCGTATGAATGCAGGTAATAGTCAAATGTGAATGTGAATGGGAAACCCCCCCCCTCACCCTCACCGTGGAGTATGGACCGTAACAACCCCACCCATAATATGTACAGCCAACAGAATAAGCTCCTGATAGGTGGCCAAACACATGTGTCTATAAATACAGGTAAAATGTTCATAATAGGGAGATGCTCCCTGTCCACATGCTTCATCTGACATTTGAACTCGGCCAGTGAAGTTCCATTCACCAGGCAGACAAGCCCATACCCAGATCACTACATGAACACCCTGACAATCAGAAACGTGTATGTGATATGACTATATGCCCTGGTGTTGTGCATATCCTCGGAGTGATTAACAATGCAGCTGGGGTCCACAGCAGTAGGCAATACGGAATGTGTAATATGTAGTACCGCGTTTCCCACAGCAGGGGAATGGATGCCTGTGTTGTAAGTGAATCGGTGAGGCATATGTTGATGTAGCTAAGTACTATGGGTATGCATATCAATGAGGCAGAACAGCAACAGAATACTGTTTCCGGCATCCGTCAAACGTGAATGCAGTCCCGGTTGACCTACGACCACTGCAGATATCCCTGTAAAGTGTAATGAATGCGTTCGTGCTGTACACACAGTTAAATACGTAAAGGTGAACCATGTGTTTCACACCAGTCCGTAAACCGGACTACAGATAAGTAAGTGTTGTGGTCAAACATATGAAAGGCCGCGCAAGCACACATTTATTAAACAGATGTAACCCACAACATGTAAATGCAAGTGCGCCTGTGCGTGTGTGATCCGCTCACAGCATAGTAAATGAATGCTGTTTCCCCCACGTTAGATATACATGGCTCAAACCTGTTAACCCCGTAAAGTATGAAACCGGACAAAGGCATGCAAACTACCGGTACAAATAGGGACAAACCCCAGATATGTGCCAGAACAAACATAGAAAGTGGATAGAATAACGGGTGTGTCAGTAGCATGGATTCTCTGAAGGGTATGCAGTCGTAACCTGAACTGCTTGCCAGTATTTCCCAACGTAAGTCTTTAATGAAATGCCACTACATTGCCAGATAGACACAAGGTTATGAAAAACACACCTAAGATAAAGAGGCAACCAGCTGTACAGTCTGTGACAATCTGTACAGTGGAAAGGTATGGTATGGATATAGATATATGTGTATACACATAATCCACAGACGTAAACCAAAGCAAATTATGAAATGAGGACTGTACATGTATATATGTATACACAACAAACATATGTCCCGTAGATATGACATATGTACATAAATAGGCCACGGCATAGCTAATATGGGTAGACAAACAGACATGCATGAAAGGTGAATAAACCGCTGCTTTCCAAACCATTGGCCAGAAAGTGACAGTCCAGCAAGTTCTACACTTTAAACATGCATATAGGTGTCCATTGCAGGACCCCAAAAATTGATCCATATGTAGTGTCAACCGGCACTGATGCAAAATAAGTGACCTCAGCAAATACGATATAGCTGTACATGCAACAGTAGCAGGTGCAAGGGTAATGACACATGTGTCGATAGAATGTATGACGTACGAACTGATATCCGGAGAGTGGGGAGTGCATATAAATGTCTCCACACTTTAGCACCGCTCACATTAAACATGTGTAATGGGTACTGTGGAGGGGTATCACGTATGGGAATCATGGGTATGCAGAAATGGGCCTAGGTGTTGTTTGGCAGAGATTTATTAGGCCCGCCCCGTGGGAGTGATGTGGGTATAGCACACGCCTATATTCTCAATAATGGGCCAAACCATCCACTGGATCTTGTGTAAACCATTGTGGGAATATGTAGGGCCCTATATCAGTGTCATGTAGGCGATTATCATGGATGGACATGCGTACGACCAAGATGGTAACCATACCTGGCAAACTGTCAGAATAAGACAGCTGCACTAGGGCATAGTACATGAAATACAAATAGGGACTATATTAGATATACCCCAGACAAAGTCAGAACGTTGATAGAATACTGGCGTAGCCAGGAATACAAATGTTATGAGTGTTACTAATCATGACATAGAAATGTCAGTCACTATTATCTAACCGCACAGTTCGTAATGCCTTGCCAGTAATTTACCAGAAAGGCACATTACTATGACAAATGTAACAAGAGCAAAGGTCAAACGTCAGGGCGTTTACCCATAATGTGTACAGGATAGGGGTATGAAGGTAACCTGCCCAAAATACATGTACAGAACTAGTGATACTAGGTGGACAGGTGAGAAGAAAGACGTCAGGACAAATGACAAAACATGTACAAGTCATACGCATGTACTCCGACAAATGTGAATGACAAAGTATGCCCTGTGAAAGTCAATGTGGAAGGTTAATAGACTCAAAAGAAATGTGTCCCTCAGGGTGTCATGCAGTGACACCGTTACAATGTCCAGTCCCCCATACTCGTACATGAGCTCTGCCACTGACGGAAAGCGCAAATACCGGCATACACATACGGTACATGATAGACTAATTAGTGTGGATAAGAAGCTGTTGGCCTGTGTGAGGAATACAACCCTCTGGGTGGGTGTGTCCTGATATATAAATGTAATGGCATGTGGCCTGTGATGCCGCCATACAGTGTGTGTGTATTGGTGTCAGAAAGTTGATATCTTGTATCAGACACATACTCCGCAACTGTACAGATTTACGCAGAATGTGCAGAGGTCTGCCTCATATGTTTGGTGTGTTCCACGTAAAATCAGTACCATTCTGGCAAATTCCTGAGAACTGAAGTCATGAAATAATGACAAACGTGAGTTTAAGACACCAAATCCATCAGAAAAGTCATACTAATGCAAAACCTATTATTGTGTCAACTATCTATGTTTGTAAGAGCAATATGTAAATACTGCCCTTATGTGTCCCACTATCATTTAAGGCTTTGTCCAGATGTTTGCTCTAGGATGTGGAGTGGTATGATCAGAAACAGATACATGTGTGAGGAAACAGCATTATCGACTGCAAGATAATGCAGAAGGTATGAAAAGCGCTGCAGTAGGACGTTCAGTACTGTCCGCAGGTATGTGCTGACATGTCAAATGACACAGCAGTCTACACGAAGTACCTATAGGGCTGTCACCTTTACAAATGATGATAGTGGGACATACCCACAGCCATGCACACAGCACAAATAGACATACACACAGCAAAACTAGGCCATGATACATGAAGCCTCTGGCGTGTACGAGTAGAGTGAGAGTACAGCAAGGATAGATGTCTGCCAAGCTATACAGCAAATGCCTGTAAGGGCGTGTAACACCGCCCATAACACGAACGTTGCACAGACAATGTTGGGATTTGCAACATACCCCATTGGTATGTGAAAGCTATGCAAATATGCGATACATGAAACAGTCAGCTGTCCATGCAAGATCAGAGTTATGGGCAGAAAATATATATATATACATATACATATATATATATATATATATATATATATATATATATATAGAGAGAGAGAGATACAGACATACACACACACACACACACACACACACACACACACACACACACACACACACACACACACACACACGTGGCAGGGTTGTGAGCAGAACACGAACGTAACCACTGTACCACATAACAGCATTACGCAGTGACAGAACGTGCAACCGTGAGTAGTAGATCACGGAAATCACACAGGCATACATCTAGCCTGTAGACAGTGGCATCAAAGGCAAAGACGCCGCACAGATATTATGGTGAGTGAATACTGTAAAAGCAATGTACTGTTGTCATGCAGCTGGAAACACACACACACTTAGCAGGGATGGGAATCAAACTTACACCTAACTATCTTATCACACTACAGCATGATGCATTTACAGAACATGCTACCAAGATTACTAAACACAGTAGACCCACAGGCATTCTTCTAGGTGTGTGTCAACATCAGCAAAGGCAAAGCCGTCAGCAGGATATATCTGTGGTGCGAAGCATCTAAAAGCATAACCTGAGTCCCCAGGCGGACGGGGGAGTGGGAGGGCTGGGAATCGAACATACACCTAACTACCCTATCACACTACAGCATGACGCATTTACAGAACGCGCTACCGAGATTACTAAATACAGCAGACCCACAGGCATTCTTCTAAGTGCATGTCAACATCCGCAAAGGCAAAGACGTCAGCAGGATATATCTGTGGTGTGAAGCGTCTAAAAGCATAACCTGAGTCCCCAGGTGGAAGGGAGCATGCGCACACACACACACACACACACACACACTCTTGGCAGGGCTGGGAATCGAACTTACACCTAACTACCCTATCACACTACAGCATGACGCATTTGCAAAACGCGCTACCGAGATTACTAAACACAACAGCCCCACAGGCATTCTTCTAGGTACGTGTCAACATCCACAAAAGCAAAGACGTCAGCAGGATATATCTGTGGTGCGAAGCATCTAAAAGCATAACCTGAGTCCCCAGGCGGACGGGAGCATGTGCACACACACACACACACACTTGGCAGGGCTGGGAATCAAACTTACACCTAAGTGCCCAATCCCACTACAGCATGACACATTTACAGAACGCGCTACCGAGATTACTAAACACAGCAGACCCACAGGCATTATTTTAGGTGCGTGTCAACATCCGCAAAGGCAAAGATGTCAGCAGGATATATTTGTGGTGTGAAGCGTCTAAAAGCATAACCTGAGTCCCCAGGCGGACAGGAGCACACACACACACACACACACACACACACACACACACACACACTTGGCAGGGCTGGGAATTGAACTTACACCTAACTACCCTATCACACTACAGCATGACGTATTTACAGAACATGCTACAGTGATTACTAAACACAGCAGACCCACAGGCATTCTTTTAGGTGTGTGTCAACATCCGCAAAGGCAAAGATGGCAGCAGGATATATCTGTGGTGCGAAGCATCTAAAAGCATAACCTGAGTCCCCAGGTAGACGGGAGCATGCGCACACACACACACACACACACACACACACACACACACACACACCAGGGCTGGGAATCAAACTTACACCTAACTACCCTATCACACTACAGCATGACGCTTTTACAGAACGAGCTACTGAGATTACTAAACACAGCAGTCCCACAGGCATTCTTCTAGGCGCGTGTCAACATCCGCAAATGCCAGGACGCCAGCAGGGATTGTATAGAGAGTGTACGATCAGACATAGTACTGTCCCACGGTAGACTTATACAACCACACGGCAGTGGTGTACTCGGGGCAACTATACATGTATGGAGCACTACAACAACAATACATAGACACAGTACGCACCACAGACAGTACACCCTTCCAGATAGTCACCCAGTGTGTACTCGGTAGGCATCCATCCTGACGTTGAAGACGAAAATCCGTTGCCTAGATGACCACCATGGCAATACAGTATGTCAACGACCATGCCCATGCACAGAGGGACATCACCGACACAAGGTGTCACTGGCCATGGCCGCACACCTGGTAATATACGTCAGTTCAGACTGTACTGTGTGTCGATCTACACAAAGGTGTACTGGGCATGCTCACACACTTAGCTGTTGCAAAGGGCCGTCTTGCATGCAGATGGAGTGTAAACACGGAAGGTCTCAGTTTGGACTGTACCGTGTGTCTATCTACACAACTGCGTACATGGACTGTACTGTGTGTCCATCTACACAACAGCATACTGGGCATGCTCACACACTTAGCTGTTGCAAAGGGCCGTCTTGCATGCAGATGGAGTGTAAACACGGAAGGTCTCAGATTGGACTGTACCGTGTGTCCATCTACACAACTGCATACATGGACTGTACTGTGTGTCCATCTACGTGTCCATCTACACAACAGCATACTGGGCATGCTCAAACACTTAGCTGTTGCAAAGGCCTGTCGTGCATGCAGATGGAGTGTACACACAGAATGGCACAGTACACAAGGGCACAGTAAGGTATAACTGTCCTCACGCACAGGGCGGTCACACATGTAGTGACCTGTACACACACAGCTGCCATCACAGCTGTCACAGGTGCAGGTCACACACGTACACACTGCAGTGTACACTGTAGCTGTCAAGTCACCACCATGTCGTCGGTGCAACACTACACAGCCTTACAGTATCACAACACCATGTGACACATGACCACTGGGCTGTACAGAGGTGTACACCAGCTGTACAGAGTACACATGTACCAACAGGGATCCAACAGGTGTTATGCATTGCAATGATACCAGTATACATGAACAGGTCAGCTCAAGACATACCATGGCCCATACACAGCTGTGACACATGACTGTTGCTGTACACCAATGAACACATGTCTGGATATGTCATACATGTGATTGTGTGGATGTGTGCGTGGACTGCACACACAACACATACATACATAGCCTTTGATGTACCTCATGCAAAGAAATACTGTAAAGTACAATAGACACACAGACACACACACACACACACAGACACTCACACAGACACTCACACAGACACACACACACAGAAACACAGACACACACACACACACACACACACACACACACACACACACACACACACACCATGCATGTCATTTGTCAGATGGCATGCAGCATGGCTGTGATACAGCAGAGGGCATGCAGCTCAGACATTAATATTTTTAGTAAGCATACCTCCCTGGGGTGCACACTACAGTAAGCAGGTGTCATATCAGTAGCCATGCAGTTCACACAATCATGGTAGTATGCATGCATCCCTGTGATACACCATGTGGCCCAGAACAGGATGACAGTACACATGGCTGACGTGACATTGACATGTAATCTGCTGACATGTGCATTAACATGCATACATGTCTGACACAATGGTGTCCTGACACATGTACAGCATCATAATGGGCTTCACATTGCAGTGTTGTGTGTATGCCCTACAGATAGAATGCATGTTTAGCAAATGTGCATGAGCATGGGAGGGTAGTGTGAGCTGTCTACATTGCTATACAGTGTGAAGTACAGACACTGTGCCATTGCATGGCATCATGAGGCATCTATGTTGCTGTAGAATGCATAATATGTACACATTGCATAGCCATAACTGCAAAACAGTCGTGATGTTCAACAGATCGTATATGGTAGACTTCAGTGACACCTCCAGTAGCTGTGCACAGGCTTTTAGGATGTTCAGTGTACCACATCAACTGTATAATCGGTCAACTAAGGCTATAATTGGACCATGTGTGGAAAATGCGCAATAGGGTGTATACACATCACATATACTATGTGGCTACATGTCTCTGGCCATCCCCCATGGCCATGTGTGCACATGTGTTGGCTAAATGTGTGTGATGGCCATCTATCTCACATGTCTGTGTTGTCCCATATGACATACCCTCATAGATGTCAGATATGTCACAATCCACAGGGCTATGCAGACAACGGGTTGTATGTTTGGTATGTGGGGTATTGGTCATGCGATAGTGTGACAGTATTGCGGACAGAACACTACGTGTCTGGGACATGTCAGGTGGCACATCACAATGTGTGCACCCAATGCAGGGGCATATGACACAATGGTGACACCTGTGGGCTGCCCATATTACAGCTCACTGTGTGGTACTGTGTGCATACCACACATGTTGTTCCAATGCATACTACATATGCCTCCATTGTAGAACACCTCCACCGTTGTATGCATAGCTGACCACACATGTCGCAATGACAAGTACTGTGGTTTCAAGTCGGTGTATCATTTCGTTTGTATATATTGCACATGGGTGGCCTGTGTGAATGATGGGTGATGTGACCTGCATATCGTGACTGGAACAAACATCAAGTGTGCAAGTGTTAACTGGCCACATGGCAAATAGATCTACACTGTAACATGCCTGATACTGATGACAGTCTCACCTGCAACGGACTCATGTCTGTGCAGCATGCCAGAGGTACCTGTATAGGGGTGACACAGCAGTATGAACATTATCCATGACTGTATGACAGCCACAGGTTGCACTGTGCATGTGAACACATTCACCTGTGTAATAGCATATAGTATGCACATGTGTGCATACACAGCATAGCATACTGTAGTATGCAGCATGTGTGTCCACATACCTTGCATATGTTGTTACTTTGCATAATGCACAGTGACACATGCAACTAAATGGGATAGAATAGCCATATGTGCAGTACTGACTTACCAGGCAACTCCAGGCTCATTGGTTGGGAGACACCAACCTCCACGATGGCAGCTAGTGTTTGTGGATGCTGTTCCGTGGGTGTCTCCAGACTGGCCAGTAGCTCCTCGGTGTGTGTGAGTGGGGGCTGGGTTGGTGGCCCACCACCTGTTCCACCTTGTTCCCTGGTGATTGCAGTGGCATGCTGTTTTGCATGTTCTATCAAGTCCGTGCAGTGTCTGCGCACCTGCTGGTAGGTGCGGTTATGGCCACCCACATCGTTCACCCTCCTGCATAGATCCTGCCACAGGTCATCCCGCTGATGGGCATGCTGTGGCACATGGCTGAACAACAAGTCATAGTTGTCATGGAGCTGTGGGATGAGGACATCATCCTCCTGGCGGCTGTATGCTGGGAGGCATGTACGGGGCATTATCTGTAAGACATAATGATGGTGACAGGTCACAGTTTCAGAGATGTACAGAAATACTGCTGCACATACATTTCTATGACATCTACTACATCTGCACAGTTATCTTTGCAAAGCATCATGACACTGACACGACTGACGTGTTTGTGTCACACACATGTCACACCCATTATGCATTGGATATCATTACCATATATGTGTGTCACCTCATTACAGTGTTCATACTCCATGTAAATGCTGTCTTGCTGTGGGCATGTCTATTTGCCTGCACTTGTGTTCTTACCTATCTACACATGCCTGGATGTGTCCACGGTAATGCTGTTGACCTGGATGCTGTGTATATGTCACATATCAACACAGACACAGCCGTAATGGACTTGAGCAGTGACAATGCACACATACGCATGGACACCTGTACATGCATGTGTTTTGCCATATACATCTACACAGCACTGTACAACTGTTCAACATCCTGCCACGGATCACCTGTATTGCACATGTGATAGACATGGGACAATGGCTAGTCAGACGACATTCGCAGGGATGGTTATCAACCATAGCATGTGCGGGCATGGTTTCAAAGCTGTAACAGACAGCCATTATGTCACCGCAAGGTGCATTAGTGCCACATTACTGATCCAGTCAGTTGATAGTACATCTACCATGCGGCCATCACACCATGTATGACTGGGATGACATGTGCAGCTTTGATGGACAGGGTTGCATGGTATGGCGGGAGTATGTCACATATATGGCACAGGGATCTGTCCAGCCTGTGGTGATTCTAGTATTAGGACGGTGGCTGTCCATGACATATGTCTTATAGATCAGGATATGGACATGTAGCATGTCCATCATCATGGTGTAGCAAATGTCTTTCTGCAAGGTAGACAGCATGCTGCATAGTGGAGGTGAGGATTGTGAAGGCTGGTATCGCACATCCATGCATAGCCATTACCCCTTAAAGGTGGTATGTGATCCAATATTGGTCACCACAGTGCTGTATATGCCTGCCCAATGATCTCCGTGCTCATGGATGGCACCCTGACATGACATGGGTACCTCATATGACTACCTAAGGGGCCTGGAGACCTCACCAAGTTGGGGGGTGCACTGCACAGCACCATCCCTTACACAGTGTCCATAATGTTGACCACAGCCTAGGTAGTAGTTTATGGGTACAGTGATGTTCCCCTAGTGGTGACAATGCTGGTATCATCCATCAGACTGTGCACATATGTCACACACCTCACCCACACAGCCCATTCTGTATGTTGTTCACAACACTGACACAGCTATACTGATAGGTCATGGCCATTCACAGCCTTACATACACAGATGCCTAACATTTGTCTGTGTGGTATGGGCTACAATGAGGGTGGGGTACAACACATTAACCCTGTTCTACTGTAGCTGGCACTGGTGTGATGTGCACATGTCACTCTTGCACCTTTTGTAATTGTGAGTCTGTCAACAGGCCACTGGTGGAACACTCCTGTGACATACAAAGGTATTTGTAATCAAACATCCATGCTGTCTTGTACATCTGTACTTCTAACATCTACAGTGATAATGGTTCATGGACATGCACACCATACTCAGCAGGGTTATAGTGCGGTGCCACCCAAAATCACTGTCATCACCACTTGTGGGTTGATATTATCCAACACCCTATCTGTATTGTATGGTCATGCTAGGCACTTGTTCAGAACTTGTGAGCATGTCATGAACTACTGATTACTATAGCACCCATTCCACACCATTTTCCACAGGTACAGTGGCTGTCCTACACTTCCCAGCTTGCTTATAATACAACAGCTGTTGTACACACATAACGCACATATCCTGTGGGACATGGTTGTATATACAGGCATGTCCAACTGTCACGTACCAGTGCTACTGCCTGTCTATATGAGGGATATGTCATACATGTGGCAATAGAGCAATTGTCTCATGTACACATTCAATGCTCACCTCCCAACATACGACACTACAGCCTGTGGGGGATGCACTTCTACAGCCGTGCTGGGGGCATAGCTCTCAAGTGTACCTCATTACGAGGAACGTACCTCATTTGGGGTCTTAAAAGGTGCATGTTCCTCAAGGTTCCACATTGAAAGGGTCTGTCACACAATCATTGTTGGAAATTTTTTACCTGATAGCCATGGCTAAATAGATGGGAATCATATTAATTCATTAGAATATCTTTGTTATGCGTAAAACCAGCCTATTTTAGCCATCATATGCCCTTCCTAGTTGAAGCTGTTAGTAAGCCAGTTGTAAGTGTTCCACGTTTTGCCCATTTGTCACACATTATGAGGGCTAATGTTCCTCATTTTGGGGACAGGAGGTTGACAGCTATGGCTGGGGGTAATGCTGTCACCAACCCTGACTGCACCTGACAGTCATTTGGGGATGTGTAACATTCGCAACACACCCCACCCATCACATAGTCTCACATGATCTACACCACTGGCCACATCTATGAGGACAACTTGTGCAGTACATCTCCATACTCAGTGTAGGCACCAGAGGTAGCCCCCATCATGGAAGACAACATCACCAACTTATAGCTCACATACTCATGTGTGCCCATCACATACAGCCAATACGGAGTTATAACATTCACAACACACCAGTCATAGGTGACTCTGTAGGGAGTCACACTGCAGTTCCACACAGCAGGCTACACAAGGCGATAGTCGCTTACATCTTGCTGTCGGGTAACTGCTTCTGCAACATAACCTATGCACCCATGCCACACCTCACCAGGTATGATGTGACTGTCATTCTCCATGTTAGTGTGACTGCCCTGTGATGCCACTTCACAGACTATGTGTGCAGGGACATGCAATAGCTCACCAGTCTTATAGCCCTGCGGGTGTGGGCCAAGCCCTGGGGAGCATTTTGCATTCGTCTGGACATGATACCACTGTACAACGACCGACTGTGTCACTACAACAGTTGCCTATGCTCCTATTGTCATTCCACAGGCATCTGGTATCTGTCCGCTTTGACTGACCTGGTCAAACACAATGCTGTGGCACAGATGACTTGCACCTGCCAGCCCTGGGAGTACAGCTCACATGTAAGGCTCTTGCTCCTTCTATACTGCCTGTCTTGCACAGTTTCCAATAACTGTCACCGGCAGAACGGCAACTGGCAAGCACGACATAGGGTCATGTGACACAATGCTTGCATCTTCCTCTGTGACACATGCAGGCAAAGCACACCTTATAATGCACCACACAAACATCTCTGCAGTGACTGGGACCTGCCTCTAGGCTCTGCAGAGCACACCTGCAATGACAGGTTATAGACAGACCATACCTTTCAGGCACATACCTGGACCGGCACACCCACAGCTGAGGGGTTCCCATATCCCACTATGTTGTGTACACATCCTGGCTAGTTACTTAGCACAATGCATCAGAGGTGCTCCACGTGCAACTAACTGTGTCCAGGACCACTATACACATTGTAACAAGCTACAGGGTCAACATCATACCCCACGGTTAATATACCTTATTTGTTGGTATATTTGACAGTGGGCCTCAGACAGCTACTACTGATGTGTGACTGACACTAATCCACACTTCACTGGGATAGCCACTCATGTACCGACACATCCATGAGTCATAACCTCCGCTCTGCTGGATCAACCCATACACACCACCTCCAAGACCTACATTAACCTTGACATGAACACTACCACCATGTGACTGGTGTTACACACCTGGGGTTATCCCCTCATTGGTGGATTCCGAACACATGCTAATCAACCTTGTTAGACACATCCCGGCACCACACCCATCGCAGCATACACAGTACATGAGTACTACAACACCTACTACAGACGTCTGCTGACAGCGGTTGTTAATGTCATGACACCCGTGCAGATGGACAATGCACATACAAATGCTGACACATACCCCAGTGCACTTCATTAGCATGTACACAACTGCATGGATCATGCTATTCCACACAGAGCCATGATGGTACACACCAGATAACAGACGCCACTCTGGTGGTCATGTTCCATGGACATATGATGTACAACAACAGGTGTAGGCTGTTGCAAGTGGTGTACATTCCCATGGTGGGGTGGCTCACTGGTCAGCCGTGGTAGGGCCACAGGGTTCCTCATCACATACTCCAAGACTAGCTATGTGAACATGACTGCAACACATTCCGGGGTGTACCACCAGGCATTATGGTGGTATGTCAGTAGTCGATGGCAACACCCACATCTGCTGTCACATAACACAGTCACTCAGGAACATTACAGACCCAGTTGATGTTGGCAACATGCTGGAGGATGAATTCAATGCTAACATTGCACCCTCTCACTCACTACAGGGCCACAATCCATACAGGAACATTGTGGTGTCCCTGTGGTCACACCTACACAGTACTGACCTGCACTCTATATGTCCTGAGACACTGGCCCCATGTCACCTTCCAACGTCCCAGGCTGTGATGTCCACCAACCTCTGAATGACATGTCTCCCCACTAGGCCACCATATTCAGTAATAGCCTTGTTTCAGACATTGTAGCCCCTGAATGGCACACAGCAACATTTATCACACTACACACAGGTGGCACCACAATGCACAAGTGGGACTACAGTCCTACACACCTGCCTGGACTGTTCTGCATGGCTATGGGGCACATCATCAAGGACGTCATTTACAGAGACATTGTTGGGCACCCATCCTTTGCTGCCACCCGGGTTGGGCTTGCTAGGGCCAGAGCATGGCCCTTACACATGGTGGACTCCTTTCATACAGTTACCAGGGCAGCTGCTGATAGTACGGGAGTCCACACATCCTACATTGTCCTCTCATTGCCTTTCAGCACCATTCTCCATTCTGGTATTGACAACATACACATCCACTTGCACATCGTACCCTATGTCTCAGAATGTTATGCAATGTGGCTCATGGACAGGACACACACAGTGAGGCCAGCATACCATAGTACCTACTACATGTCAGGTACATTTGGCATACCACAGTCCTCAGTCATAGAGCCCCTCATGTTCAGTATATGCTTCCCTGCGGTACAGGCTAGCACAGGGGACTTTCCCTGCCTAGCTTTCAAACCCCTGCATACAAAGCGCCATGATTGCTCCACCAGCTGATACTGACTCCATCCATATGGGTGTCGCTGTGACAGATACATGATATGACTATCATGGCATCAAGCTGCATGACACAAGGTGCATGAACATCACCTTTGCATTACACCATTCACCCACTGACTATCACATGGGTGGTAGTCCCCTACATACATATCACATTGTACATGTTTGCAGTACACACATATGTCGCGCCCACTCCTGTGGTTACCGTATTGCCACTGTGGTGTGGATATCCTTCTACGTGGTCACACCTATCTGTACTGGATGTGTAGCTGGTACATAGGCACCCATTGTACCCCTGAACTCAAGACATCTACACACATTCAAGGGTACACCACCCCATTTAGGGTGTACCTTACACAACAGCTACAGATTTACATACCACAACATTGACACGCCATGATGTTTACTGAGCTCCGACAGTTTCAGTATGCGGCTGCACTACGGACACCACATCTGTACACATTTGCATACTACATACTCAGGGGTGACCTCTGCTTATCAGACAGGGCCCATGTCCACAACATTATTAATGGATATACTCCTCATACGTGACATAAGCAAAAGCCACTGTGAGCAACATGCTCATGGATATGTGCACACACGCCACAATGAGTGGGATGTGCTTGAGGGTTACATTCCCAAACTGGACACTCACCATGCTTTGGAACATAAGTCCTATGTACATCACACAGGGACATTCAGTAGCACTGTTCCTGTGATACCTCCCTTGGTGGTTGGGAGACACATGTAGGCCTGGGATCACTGCAGTGGCTGTACTGTGCAGAGGTGCAGGTGACACATGGCTCTGCTGTTCACAGGACACTACCCTAGAGAGGTGCCACTAGTGTGAACACTGTAGTTGTGCTTACACATGGACTTGCCAGACTGCATAGTACCCCACTATGCACCTGTGAAGCTATTACATGTCCTTTGTGCATGATTACTTGGTAGCCCTTCCATTTAGATTAGCTATCATGCTATTACACTGTCCCATGCCTACAAGCCATATGTATCCTGTTATTGTACATGCCGATAGACGATACCTGTGGTATGCATGATATGCCTGATGCTGTGTAGAATATCTGTCATATCTACCAACAATACTATACATTACACATATTTCACATAGTATCCCATAATGCAAAGCATACTTGCACAGCGGGACCACCTTAGATATGTCATTAACGTTATATGCCCATACACATGCGTTCTGTGACAGTATATCAACATATACTATCCCCTGCTATGGCACGTCCTTGTTGGACATACCCTACCACTGACGGCGGGTTGTATGGAATTGTTCTGTTTAACGCCCTCATGTGGCATCCCTTGTGGTGTCTGTGCTGTGTACCTTGTGTCCCACTGCTGGACGCACAGTTTCTACAAGCGTTAGTATGCTCAGCAAGACATCACTACATAAATACCTTTCCCCACTTTATGCATTGCGGACATATTTAATTAATGCAAACCAGGCTATACATGCAGTAAAACTAATTAATACAGATCATGCTATACATAACCTTACATATCAGGTGTTCTACATACCTTGTTATCGTTACGGCATTTCGTTTCTGTCTCTCTCACAGTGTTTCAACTGGTGTTCGGTATGAGCATACGGTTTGAATGTCTGGCAAGTCATCCTTATATACGTCGATACCTGTAACATGTGGATTCATCCCGCCAATTGGTGTTCCTGAGTGACTAATTACTTGCATATCAGCTGTGCAGCTACTCCACCAATTACGCGGCAACAGTGGGGTATAATTGAATTCTCCACTTGGGTGTTGCCTATTTGCCCTACCTTCGGGGAGACGGTCTGTATTGTGTTTTGTTATGTGTAATTGCAACTGCTATGCATGGAGACAAGTATACTTTGGATTCATGTCCCCCGTGGATTGTGTGTGACAGGTAGAGTATTTGGTTCAACATGTGGGTGTACCTGTCATCCCAACGTCTGATAACGGAGTATTGCAAACAAAACCTGCAACATGGTTGTTTGTTCCATTACACAACGCCTGCAATTTTGCATGACGCCTTTAATTGTGTCTCTCACACGGTATGTTGAGGGTTCTGCAGATGTAATTGACTGACTGGATGTTTGTGCTGCTATTACAGTCTGTATTGCTTTAGTTTCTAGTGTGGGGGATGTCGGTGGGTGTACGTAGCATATACAGGTTTGTGGGCCTTGCATTTCTACATAATCCGTATATATGTGTGTGGACTCCGTCCCTAATTAGAGAGCTAGACTTATGTTACGGGATTGTACGTTGGGCCATTGTTAATTGGTTTCTATATCGTCTGCAGGTGAGATTGCTACTTGTATACCTCCGGAATTGCAGCGATATATCAAGGGATATGTGTAAGTGACAGCTATCCCTTGTATGTCTGTCCCAGATATTTGCAGTCATTGCAGTTGTGTTAGTGAAAGAGCCTGTTTGCCATGGGTTTCCACCTTTTCATATGGTCATTGTTGGACACTTGCGGGACACACAGCGGTGTTTACAGGCCAACACGTAGCCACGGTCAGTACACAGGTTAGCACATATTTTTATCCTCAATACATCCCTATTGTTGTGGGACTTTGGCTACTTATCATATTGCATGTAACATTTACGTTTCTTATATACAGGCATAACTATTAAATACGACTATTACACTATATATGGGACATATTAATGTCCTACCATCTCGGACATTTGCCCTTTGTACTGTTTTATGTCAGGACACTCCTGCCCAGAGTGGGGCTGTCTCTCCTACTGTGGGACAGGTAGTAACCGTATGCCTATGGCTAGCTATACCCACACCTAACGTACTGATCTGCCTCTGACTTGGCACTAACAAACACATGTTGTGGACACACACACACATTACAGTCACACGGAGATGCACACGGCACCCTCAATGCACACTTACACAGTCTACGGCACTCACAAACACAGTTGAACACAGTACCTACATGGACTGCAACACCGGCAGCAGTGACTAAATGTCCCTTCATATCATCATACTATTACTCGCGGCTGTACTGTTCCGGTACTGTGTTCTATCGGTCTTTCAGCCTTGTGGTTACGCTTGTCGGTATGTTACACATTCCATAGTTGGCGGTATCCTATTTATTTGTACCTCCAAGGTGTTATGAATGTCGTTGAACTATCTATTATATTTGCAGATATCGCTGAATCCATCTATATCAACATATATCACTCTATTGCCCTTTCTATCTGTATTATATATATGCATATGTGTATATATATATATATATATATATATCTATATATATATATATATATATATATATATACATATATATATATATATATATATATATATATATATATATATATATATATATATATATATATATATATATATATATATATATATCTGGTGGGGAACGTGACAGGCACACAGCACCACCATACGCTGTAAGGCTCATGTACTGTTCAGGTGTTGGCATTCCGTGTTCCACTAGCTGTTGTGTTTACAATGTTTGAGGGCTGCCTATGTAGGAGTCACACATTGGGCCACCTATACATTACAATTTACAGGTGGTCATGTTTGTGTGTGTGCAAGTGGAGAGGTGTCAGTCCGTAGGGGCCTACACTGTCAGAGTATGTGCTATACGTTCCCTCTTTGCCAAGGTGTAGGCATATTGGGCACGCCTCCATCTGCCTACTGGGGCTGGCACAGTGTGTTCATGGTCTGAATCCCTCTGTGCCTGTAATGGCCTTGGCAAATGCAGTGAGCTATGAGGGCCTTCACCATTTTGTCCCTGCTGCAGCTGCTTCCGCAGGATCATATTATGTAGCATGGCACATACTATGACGATGTGGGCACACGTGCCTGGAGAGTACTGCAAGGCTCCACCAGATGTATCCAAGGACCGGAACCATGATTTCAGCATCCCAAACACACGCTCTATGATGATTCTGGTTTGTGCGTGTGCCTCATTATGGCGTTCTTGCATGGGTGTGTGTGCATTTCTGATGGGAGTCATCATCCACTGCTCCAGTGCATAGCCAGCATCCCCCACAAGATGGCCATGTGGGATGTCCCCCCTGACAAATACCTGATACAGCTGTGAGGCATGCCAGATATGGGAGTCATGGTAGCTTAAAGGGCTGCCAGCACACACATCCATGATAATGCCCTGGGCATTGCACACGACCTGGTAGTTGATGGAGTGGAATCCCTTGCGGTTTATGTAGCGCCTACCATGCTCACCGGGTGGTGACTTGATTTGTATGTGGGTGCAGTCTATCACACCCAGTACCTCCAGGTAGTGTGCCACACTGTGGAAGTGGAGCATATTGCTGGCCAACTCCTCCTGAGTTCGGGGGAAGTATATCTGCTCATTGACATGTGGTAACATAGCATCCGGGAACTGGTGTAGTACCCTGGATGCTGATGCCTGTGAGATCCCCATTATATCTCCAGCTGGCCTTTGAAAGGTACCTGTGGCCAGTATTCGCAGGTTTACACATACCTTCGTGTCCACTGGGATGGGTTCCCCTCTGTTGTTTCTGGTTCTCAGGTGTGGCCGGCACAGCTCCACTATTTGCTGTAAGATGTCCCTGTTCACCCTGTAACACTCTACTATCTCCAGGTCATGTAGCCCCTGGTAGGTTACCCTTGGTCTGAACACTCTCCTTCTCCTCCGAGGCCTGTGGTGGTTGTCGGCATCATCCTCCACAACACCGTCAGTCTCTAGCACATGCTGATGAATCACAGCTATGGCAGCTCCCAACATGTAGATTTTAAAAGTTCCCCATGTGTTTACACCTATGGTGCAGTGTTTGGGAATACACAGGTATGTGTAGGGTGCTTTCACACTTTATACTATTGTGCTGTGAACACCGATGATGTCATAGGGTGTGTATGTATGATCGTAGCTACAGGGTATCTTATGTGTTTTACTGCCGGAAATACTATTGTGGTGCCTTTGGTGTTGAATTACATTTGGCTGCCGTGGATTACCTCTTGACCTTCCCTTTACATTTCTGCACGTTGCACCTACCATTTTCTGGCGTGCATCCTCCAGCCTACTTTCATTTGTACTTTCCTGAACCTGGCGTATCTTGCGTTATGTGTGCTACTGCCAGTCTGCTGTCGGTTTGCTTTGCTCTGCTGTGTCAGGTCTCCTATCTTTGCAATCCAATACCTCTCCTCCTTTCTTTGCATTCCAATGCCTCCCCTATCCTGTTTTGCAGGTTTCTGCAAGCAGACTTGTCAGCTGCCGTCGATTGGCCATCGTGGGTTGATTGGTGTTGATTGCTCATTGGTACTCCAATTACCCTACTTCAGCATTTCCTTCTTTTCTTCCCCTGACCTTCCTGTTTGTGCTATTGTTTGTGGCGCGTGCATCCAATTACTGGGTTTCGGGCATGTTTTCACCACTGTACACAGGTGCTTTTGGGCACCATGTGTGCTCTCAGCGAAACGATTCTATACCTTCCTCCCCACCCCTGTCCTGCAGCTTTGCTTAGCAACGGACAGGCCATATTTGCATTGCTCCAATGTGCTTACTGCTACGGTGGCACACCCCTCTGCTGATGTCATGTATCTCCTCTGAGCCACTCCTCGGTGTTACACCGCTGCGCCGTATGGTACAACCTTCATCCGGCAGGACATTTGCGATTCAGTATTATCTGCCTCATTTGCATGGCATTGACTACTAATTCATAGTTACCGCGCCGAACACTATCGCAGGCCCTTAGCAGCCCTTGCACCTTGGTTGTGGTGTTCCATGCCTACCATTGTGTATTATGCTGTAAACATGATTTCTATTACGTTGCGATTTTATGACATGTTTATATTATTTCTTTATGTTACAGCTTCCGCACACATGCCCTGTGGTTGTGCTGTGCGTTACTGTGGACATGACATTAAATGTTGTTATTTACGTGTTGTGCATCTTTTCTTATGCCATTGGCTGTGTATTCCGCCATTGGCATATGTTAACGTTGTGATACCTGGGTCTGGCCCGCTTCCATAGCTCCGATGTTCTGTTTGGGAAATTGTAAACCGTGTTTTTTGGTTTACATTTCCGTGGGCTTACGCTACGCCTGCACCACTTCATGAATCACTATATGCCTTCATTTGCATGGTGCGACACTGCGCATGGGGTGATTAGCATACCTACACCGGGGGCTGCGCAGTTCTGGCGTACGCCGGTAGTGCACGTGGAATTGGATCGTACCTGAATCGCTCTACGGCCATATTTGGCATTATATCGCCTATGCTATACCTGCGCCTGGTGCAAGCTTCATCCGTGGCTAATGTATTTACTGTTCAGTGTTGTTACATCTGTGCTAAGTTAGTACTTGCCTAAAAAGTCTTTCATGACCCTAGTTTACAAGCTATCTCAAACACAGAAAATTACAACTGTAGTTTAACACGAAGACATCAGGCTATGATGTTTGATTTAGGTACTATGAGGACACAATTATGTCACTGTTACTTAACTCTTAAGATTTGTGATATTATGGAATAAATTACCACTTTATATTAGAGAAAGAACTTCAGATCTTTAAGAGACAACTGGATTTCTGGGCTGGTGACTAATTGTTCAATGCAGAAATCTCAGAGTCAGCATTACTAGACAGCCATATGGCCTTAATGCTGGTACATAACATACAGACTTATGAGTTGGGTGTTTACAAAATGATTAGGGATAGACCATTGCAGATGTTTTTACTTATTTAGATCACTTAACAGATCTTTACAGAGTTTTTTTTTTTGCCAGATGTTAGGAGTTGTTAACATGGATTTCTTCACTTCTTACCAATCTAGGTTTAAAAATCCTACTTAACTTCATCAACATGATTGTGCTTTTAAACTGCCTTCTAGATATGCCTCATCAAAGGTATTCTTAACTCAGGAAAAAGTGAATTTGTATCTGGAAACTTTCTTGATCTTCTCCAGTCAGTCTGAGACTTCAGCCAAAGAATATCAAAGGATTCTAGGGTTCCTCTTATCTATGATTCTGATTCATCTTGCCAGGTTATACATGAGAAAAATTCAACGGTTAAAAAAAAAAAAGTAAAAAAGGTGGTCTCAACATTCTCATCCTCTGGGATTTTCAGATTCACATTTTGTGATTTAGCAATAAAACTGCTTTGCTGGAAACAATAAAGTGTCTCAGCTTTTCTTTTGGGAGCAGATGTTCTTCGTGTTTCACTGTTGCAGTCATTACATTTGGGTAATCTGCTTGCAGGTTGCCCTCAGTCGGCCTGATTAATAGTCTTGGGTCCTGCGTCAGTTGCTGTCCCTTCTTCCATGACGTCAGGTCGTCAGGGGTATAAAACATGCAGCCGACGCCATTACATCAGTCTTTCTTGCTGTGCGGTGCCCGAAGCAGAAGCAGTTCGCAAGTGCCGGTTGGCCGACTCTGAAATTTTCGTTTTCGAGTTTCAGAACTGAAGTCTTCAACTAAAAGCTAAGTACCCCGTTGGGGAAACTTTTTCTTGCTCCTTACCGATGTCAGTAAAAGTTAATAATTGCATTACTTGTGAAAAGCAAATACCTCATAAAGATTTTCATTCATACTGTATTCCTTGCCTAGGCCCTGACCACGACGTACCTTGCTGTCAGTTTTGTGCTTTATTTAATCAGCACACTATCTGTCGTTGGTATATTTTTGCCTCTAAATATTTCAGTTCTCAGTTTAATTATCCATAAATGTCATCGGTTAGCCATCCGACTACCGGGATTCCGAAAAAACGCAAAGATAAAGACAGAGACAGGCCGCCGAGGTCCAAAACTGCCAACGACGCTTCTCCTAAGCCAGTCGCCAGTTCGCCGGTACTCAGTGAGGTGCTTTCACATCCCCTGACACCCGCTACTTCTGATTCGCAGGCCTCGACTGAGACCCATTCTGAGTCCAGTATGCCGCAAGATACTTCAACTATGGAACCCGCGGATGTCTCTACCTTGGATAGGTCTGAAGCCGCTGTGCAGGCACCAGCTTCTGAGGGTGTATTCAGGCCTACGGACTTGCATATTAAATCAATGCCTCCTTCATTACTAAGTCCTAAATCTTGATCCATGTCTAAAAAAATGACGCCCAGGCCACATGCTCAGGCCTCTATGCCTAAAAAACAAATGATAAAAATGGCTGAAGATCTAATAACTCTAATCAGGGGTAGCCAACACCCCCCCCCCCACCCACAAGAGGCCTAAGGCAGAGCTTGATTATGAATCTTCTCATCAGGATTCTGTTTTTTCTGACTCTTCTGATGACCTGGATTTGTCCTTACCTACTTATGAGGATTCTGATGCAGGGGACTGTGTTCCTTCTGCTTCCTCTCCTGAGGATTTTTCTTTTGGGGAAACCTTACATACTCTGAAAGCATTTTCACTGGGAAAGCCAGGAATTTTCTGATTCAAAAAAGAGGCTTAGGGATTTCCTTCTCCTACCTCAGCATAGGCCTTTGGCTATTCCTCCTATACTAGACATTGTTGATGATGCTTTCTCGGAATCCAGTTTGGCCCCTGATTCCCTGCTTCCTGCTCCCAGTAAACCTGACAGATACTACAGGGTCCCTGCGTCCTACAAGTTCCTTTTCAAAAATCCTATTGCAGATCCAGAGACTATTTCACAGGGGCCCAAGGGCATTAAGGCTTCTACTGCTAAGAATCCTACCCCTTCTGATAGAGACTCCAGGGCACTGGATAGATGGGGTAAAATGTTTATACTTCAGCAACCTTGGCAATTAGAGCTTTAAACTGCCAATTTCATATGTTAAAATATCAGCAATATGTTATTGGACTGCTTAAACAGAAAATGATGTTGATTCCTGACTGTGTGGAAAATAAAGACGTACAGGATTTAATGCATTCTGCTGAACAAGTTGGAAAACATCCTTTGCAATGTGGTTTTGATTCTTTAGAGGCCTCTTGCAGGGCTGTTGTTACTGGGTCTCTGCTTAGAAGGCATGCTTGACTTAAGGAGAAATCTTTGCCTAATCATGTTAAAGCTAAATTGTTGGATGCTCCTCTAAATCAGGACTGCCTGTTTGGCAACAAGGTTGAAGAAGTTCTTAAAAAGATGGAAGATAAAGCTAAATCTATGCAAACTGTTAAAGATTTTTTACAAGTTCAGCCTCCTATATTTAGTAGGTACTGGCCTTCTAATAGTTGGTCCTTTCCAGCCCCTTCCAGGTCTTCTCAAGCCAAACCCAGACACAGCAAAACCCCCAGGTTTCTGTCCCAGGGGACTCACAGCACTAAGCAGTGGGGGGCCTCCACTTCCAAGTCTGGGAATAACAAGACACCCCCTATGGTAAACTGTCTCAATGACTTCCTTTTAAAATTTCCAAGCACTTATCTTCTGACTGCCCCTTTGGGGGGAAAGATTGCTCTTCATGCAAAGAATTGGGAACTCATTACCCAGGACAAATGGGTTTTAAGTAGTGTCCCAGGGATACAGATTTCACTTCCACACATTGCCAACGCCAAGTGTGTGGCCAGACCTACCCCCAAATCAGTGGGCAGAGGCTCAAACACAAGTACTTTCTCTCTTAAGCATGGGGGCTATTCAGCTGGTACCAGAAGAGGAAAAGGGACAAGGTTTCTACTCCAGACTTTTCCTGGTACCCAGAAAAGACAAATCATAGTGTCCAATCCTGGACCTGTCTACTCTAAACACCTTTCTGTAGATTCCAAAATTCAAGATGCTGACTCTTCACCAATTACTTCCTATGCTAGGCAAAGACGCCTGGTAGGCAACACTAGATTTAAAAGAAGCATACCTGCACATGGGAATCTTGCAGAAGATACCTACATTTCAAAGCAGGCTACACGCACTATCAGTTCTCTGCACTGCCCTTTGGCTTATCTACTGTGCCCAGGGTATTCACAAAGTGCCTAGCTCCAGTTATTGCATTTTGCAGGCAAAGAAATATTCAAATATACCCATACCTTGGACGATTGTCTAACTCAGGCAGAAAGCCAGGACATACTTTTGAATCATTTGGCGTTTGTAAAAAGGGTTCTAACTTGTCTAGGGTACACCATAAACAAAAAGAAATCACAAATTACATTCCTGGGAGCAAGCTTGAATACAACTTCCCAGATGGCTTACCTCACACCAGAAAAGCAAATTCATTTGACAACCTACTTCAAACAAGTGGCCACAAAAACCCTGCTATCTGCAAGACAAATACTGCATGCCTTGGGGTTCATGGCCTCCTGCATTCTTCTAATTCCATATGCAAGACTGCATATGAGGAAACTACAGTGGTATCTAAAAAGCCTATGGAGTCAACATTCTCACAGCCTAGAAACAATGATTCCTATCATACCTTGCCTACGCCAAGAGTTCCTTTGGTGGGTAGAGGCCTGCCACCAAAACAAGGGACTACATTTCACACCACCGCCTGCCATCCAAACCCTAACAACAGATGCATCAGACTATGCATGGGGGGCTCACCTGGCAGGGAAGTGCATTCAGGGCAAATGGAACACAAGTCAAATGCACCTGCATATCAATCAAAAAAAAATGTTAGCTGTACAGAATGCTCTAACAGCCTTCAAGGACTACATTCTTCCAGGACAACTAATGGTAAAGATGGACAACACCACGGTTATGTGGTACATAAACAAGCGGGGGGGCACACATTCTTATCCCCTCTGCAGACTAGCCATGGCATTGTGCAACACAGCCTTGAGCTACCAAGTGCACCTAGAAGCTCATTTCCTGCCTGGAAATTAAATACGCTGGCAGACAGACTAAGCAGAAATGTTATGGACCCACATGAGTGGAAACTGGAACCAAGGATTTTCAACATGCTGACAAGTGAATGGGGGAGCCCAGATATAGACCTGTTTGCCCCCCACCACAACTACCAATTGGACAAATTTTGCACAAGGACTCCCCACAAACAAGCCTGGAAAGTGGATGCTCTGTCCTTCAGCTGGAAAAACCTATCAGTCTATGCCTTCCCCCCCACTGCCTCTGCTCTCCGAAAGTACTACTAAAAGTAAAACAAGACAAAGGATAATTTTGATTGCTCCAGACTGGCCGTGCCAACACTGGCACCCCCTCCTGAGCAGTGTGTCATGGTTATCTCCATGGCACCTGCCTCAGACTCCTTCCCTGCTGTCTCAGCAGGAGAACCAGATTCTGCACCCACAGCTTCCAACACTGAACCTTGCGGCTTGGATAATTACTTAAACTCTCCCTTACCATCCCTCAGCAAACCTGTGATGGATGTCATCTTAGAGGCAAGAAGGCCTAGTACTAGAAAATCTTACGCTGAAAAATGGAAAAGATTCTGTGTCAGTGTCAAGGAATTAGCACAGCAGTGCCCAATTTACCTCAGAATTTACAATACTTAACTGAGATGCTTCACAAGGGCCTGTTTTTTTCCTCCATTAAAATACACGCCTCAGCCATTTCAGCTCATTATAACACAGAACCTCCCCTCTTCTCTCATCCACTGCTCAAGCAGTACCTTAGAGGGGCCAAAACATTGAGACCACCCAGGAGAGCTCCAACCCCAGCCTGGGACTTTAACTTTGTATTGGAGAAACTCACTCTACATCCTTTTGAGCCAGCTGCTACTGCAGACTTAAAATTTCTTTCTTGGAAAACAGCTTTCCTTTTAGCAATCACTTCAGCTAGAAGGGTATCTGAATTAGAGGCCCTTATGGCAGTGGAACCTTTCATCATCTTTCATGCGGACAGGGTGTCACTCAGAACCAATCCATCCTTCATGCCCAAGGTGGTATCCAGTGTGGCTCTTAATCAGTCCATTCATTTGCCAACCTTCTTTCCCAATCCACAGAACAAAGAGGAACAGATTCTGCATTCCTTGCATGTGCACAGACAACTTTGATTCAACTTGGACAGGACTAAACCTCAAAGAAAATCTGAAAAACTGCTGGTAGCATTTGCTGCAGGGGAAGAGGGAAAAGCTATTTCAAAACAAACCATTTCTAAATGGATAAGCCATTGCATTCATTTCTGCTATAAGCACCATGGAAAACCTATCCCCCAGGGGATCAGACTTCACTCCACCAGGGCTGCATCTACTTATACAGCCTTTCTCAGAGGTGTTCCTACCAGGGACATCCTAGAAGCTGCTACCTGGACTTCTGTACATACTTTCATCAAGCATTATCATTTACCAATTTTCTCTAAATCCAGAGCTGGCTTTGCCACTGCAGTCTTGCAGGGCCTTATAGCTGGCCCTAATGCTGTCTAAACTCCTCCTCGCAACCATAGCTTTGGGAATCTACCCAAATGTAATGACTGCAACAGTGAAACACAAAGAACATAGTACAGTTGTGTACATTTACCATAAATGTAGCTGTTTGAGTGTATTCACTGTTGCAGTCCTGGTTACCTTCCCTCCCGCCCCCTAATTTCTTTTGGCTATACCTCTACTTTCCCTTACTATGCTTAAAAGCCTTTTTGCTTTTTTGTTGGAGGTATACCTTTGTGTTTTTATGTTTAATTGCTCCCCATTAGGGGGGCACCTGACATCTGTGGCAAGAAATACTGATGTAATGATGTTGGCTGCATGTTTTATACCCCTGATGACCTGACGTCCTGGAAGAAGGGATAGCAACTGACACAGGACCCAAGACTTTGTTAATCAGGCCAACTGAGGGCAACC
This sequence comes from Protopterus annectens, assembly GCF_019279795.1. NCBI lineage: Eukaryota > Metazoa > Chordata > Ceratodontiformes > Protopteridae > Protopterus > Protopterus annectens. The sequence goes on from NC_056725.1 coordinate 879,840,758, forward strand.
TGCAAGCAGATTACCCAAATGTAATGATTGCAACAGTGAATACACTTGAACATCTAAATTTATGGTAAGTGTACAAAAATGTACTTTTCTATTGGCTGAAGGTGTGAGGCCTGTGGGACAGTTCAGACAGACTAAACTACATAAATGTCACTGATGTTAGCTGTGATCCATGATATAGAATCTCTTCATAAGCCATGGTCCCCAGACTATTACAGGTGATCACAGACAATACAACAGTGATGTGGTACGTAAACAGGAGGGCACCAGGTCTTACCCCTATGTAGGTTGGCTAGAATGGCTTGGGAGTTAGATCAACAGCATTGTATAACCCTCCAAGAATGTTGCATACAAAATGAAGTGGCAGACAAACTGAGTAGAAAGAGAACAGATCCTCACAAATGGAAATTGAATATGGAGGCATTCTAGGAATGGATTGAGAGTGGGGAACATCACAAATAGATCTTGTTTGCTTATTTTCAAAACAGACAAATAATTTTTTTCTGTACCAGGACTTCTTGCAGTCAGGCAGGCATTTTCATTCCTGTGGTTGTGAGTGTTCCTCTGTACATTTCACTGATATCCAGGGTCATTCTGAAGGTTCAGAGGGACTCTTCTAAGTTATTCTGGTGACTCCCTTTGGACCCAGACTGCACTGGTTCTCCTTGTGGAACTGGACAGGGGCATTTACCACATTATTGTCACAGACTGGATCTACTCAGTCAAGACAAGGTGAGTTTGATACAGCCTAGTCTCAAAAACCTCAAATGACTTTCTGGATGATTTAATCCTAATACATCTTCATAAATATGTGCTGTAGATACTGAAAGAGGCAAGATATCCTGCTACTAGGAAGTCTTATATTCACCAATGGAGAATATTTTAATAGTTGATTCCTCACCTATAACCAGGGCCCTGTGCAGGATTATTACCTCTGGTTCTCACTCACTTGTGCAAGTTACAATCCTATGGCCAGTTTACTCTTTTGGTAAGGAGTTTTATAAGCTATTTTAGCATGTCTGCATGTGGATTCTCCTCTTCATTTCAGATTGTGTTCAGTCTGTTCTACTTTTTAATTTCTCCAAGTCTTTTGGGTTTCTAATACCATGACGGGAATGGAAACCATTCCTAAGTCAAAGTACGATTAAAGTTCATGAAATTAGCATTGTTTCAGTCTTTGATGTCAGCCAGAAGTGCTCTTCTCAGCACTCGCAATGTGCCCAGTAATGACTCCTTTTGCAATTCATACAAGGTTACATGTATTGGTAACGTCTAAATATGACTGTAGATTATTTTTTATAAGACCAGTTGCTCCTACTACTATTGCAACTGTCTGAACTGTTTGGGTATCTTTCTTCCACATTGCTCTCATTTCTGCCTGCAAATCCTGATATTTTATGACCTTGTGTCTCTCTCTCTCTATCCAAGACACTATAGTCACTGGATGTGGCGATTTCAATGATCAGTGCTACTTTTGTCTTCTTTTCCTGGCCCACTATATCTGTTTTTCTAGCGTCTATCTTTTGAACTGTTGGTAGTGGGTGATCCCATGTGATGTAGACTTCATCACTTTCTATGATGCTTTGTGGCTCATGTTTCCAGTGTTTTTCAGCCACTTCAATGCCATAATGTTTGCACAATCCCCAGTGCAACAGTCCTGTCACATTATTATGCCTTTCAGTATACAGTCCTTCTGTCATTAGTATGTCACAACCAGCAACGAGATGTGAAACTGTTTCCAATTCTGTTTTTACAAAACCTACATATGTCTGTTTCTCCCACATTTTCAATTGACTTTGTAAACCAATGTGTATATAGCCCACTATCTTGATCCTCCAATATTAACCTTTCATCTCTTGGCTTGACTTCGCCTCTCCTTAACCATTTCTGCATTCAGTCCTGATCAATATGAGGTTCTTCTAGAAGTTTTCTATACTTGCAAATATATTTATGCATTTTCTAAATTTTTTTTGCCTTCTCATCTGGTCCTTCACCTTATATTCTTTCTTTTGTTTTTTGGCACATTCATCAATTTCCATTCCTGCTTAACACCGATATGCTTCTGCTAGATTAAGCAGAGAAGTCATCTTAGATTTATTCTCCTAATGTTTCAAAACTTTCACTACATTTGGGTCTTGTGAGTTCAGCAGATATGTGTGCAGTCCCAGGACTGCAGATCTATATATGTAATCAGTTTCAAGGAGGCCCATTCCCTGCTTTGGAACAGGAAATATATAATCTTGGTATGTACTGATTTTTATAAATCATTTGGTGAGCATGGAGCATCCTTCTCGTTTTCCTGCCTAATCTAACATGTTTTGGGGCCAGTCATTCACTCCAAAACTGTAAATTAGGACAGGAAGAACAAATTGGTTTATAGCTTGAATTTTATTTTTAGATGTCCACGCTGTTTTCAGGATTAATTTAAGTCTTCTGAAGTATTCCTTACTAAGTTTTATTTTCATTTGTTCATGTTTTATTGTTGATCCTTCAGTTCCCAAATATTTATACACGCCCTCTTGCTCAAGTTATTTTATATCACATTCTTGTACCAAACTGATGTTTTCTTGGTGCTGCCGTTTGCCTGCTTTAAAGGTTGCTTTTGCACATTTATCAAGACCAAAGACATTCTTATATCACCTGAAAAAGTTTTGACAGCTTGCAGTTGTGCTTTCAGTTTCTCATCTGATGAGCTATACAGTATGAAAGAAACTAACAGGAAAAGACTTTTTTGCCCCCCCCCCAAAAAAAAAAAAAAAAAAAAAGGATCTTGGAGAGTAGATGTAAGCCTTCTGCTTGTATCAAAATTTAAGATGCTCGCCCTGCAAAATCTCCTTCCCATGATCTTCTAAGAAGCTCTGCCCTCATGATCACTCTAGACTTAAGGATGCCTTCCTGCACATTCCCATACTTTGGAAGACAAGTGGTTCCTGTGCTTCACAGCAGGGGACTTGCAACTCCAGTTTTGTACCTTGCCCTTTGGATTATCCATTGCACCCAGGGTTTTTACCAAATGTATTGCTTTAGCGACTGTATTCTGCAGTTTAAAGTGAAGTGTGTCACATTTGGCCTTTTTCTCAGTAGTTGCCATGTTCAGGTATCTTCCTTTTAGAATATAGGCATCCCTATATTTGACCATGTACTCTTCTCCTCTATAATGTGGGTTCTCACTAAACCTTCGGATGTCTGATCTCCTGTCCTCCAGCAGGGTAACATTTTAGGAGCAGATCTGGCCTCCCAAGCACAAAATAGCTTATCTCCCTTAAGAAAAGGTGCTCTTTTTACCTTTATACTTCAAGGAAAAAAATGCCAGGATGGAAAACCATGTCAGCCAAAGTTTTCCTGATGTTGCTAGACTTCATGGCATTGTATATACTCATGGTTCCCTTAGCCAGATTTCATATGAGGAAATTGAAGTGATAACCAACACAGCACTCATGCAAACATCATATCTCTTTTCCACTGCATAAGGGAGGAGTACCTGTGGTGGATGGAAACCATCAAACTGAAGACAATCAGGGAGATCCCTTTTGGTGGGAGATGGTAACCCAGGTTCATGGGAGATACTGCAGATCTAATCTGGGGAGAGGCCTTCAGTGGAGGAAAAAACAGGGGACTTGGAAACCAGATTGCTTTCTGAACATATTAATGTCAAAAGACATCATGGCAGTCTGGAGGTCTTTTGCTGTCTTCAGATCCTATTGGCAACCATAGCCCCTGCTCATAAGAACAGACACCACAGTGCTGTGGTACATCATCAGATAAGGCGACACCCACTCAGAAGCCTTGTTCAGGCTGGCCATGTAGATATGGGAGCTGGCATAAGCAATGGGCCATACTGTCCTGGTCCAGAACCTCTCAGGTTGGGAGAAAATTGCAGGTACACTCAACAGAACTTGGGTAGACTCATCTGACAGGATGCTAAATAGGAAAGTATTAATTCAAATTATTGTGGTATGCCAGACATAAACCATTTTTTGCTTCTTCTCAAAGCCTGCAGTTTAGAAAATACTACAGAAAGGCTCCACAGAAGGGAGCTATGAGGACAGATGCTTTATCCCCATGAATAGGTCTATTTCTTTATGCATTTTCTTCCATACCTCTTATCCCAAAGGTACTATAAAATATCAGGGAGTATAGGCCAGGGGTGATCCTAATGGCCCTCCTTGTGCCCAGGCACCATTTGTTCTCTCTGCTACCTGGGAAGAACCATGAATGCTCCCATAATAGGTGGACTTGTTCACTCAGATCAAGGGCTTCACAGTGCACCATGACTTGAACACACCTAAGCTATCAGGGTAGATGATCTAGTATTCATCTCCTCTAGACACTTGTTCACTGAGGATGTCTTGCTTATTTTTGGCTGCTAGAAGTCTTTAACACTAGGAAATCTTATACATGGATACGTTTCTCTCATTGGTGACTTAACAGAAGGCAATGGTTGCCCCAAGCTACGTTGCACAAGTCCGTATTTATCACTCAGATCTCTACTGAAAAAAAAAAAGAAAAGAAAAATTAGTCTTATCTTCATTAAAATACAGGCTTCATCTCTCTCTCTCAGCTGGTTTCCCTCTGGACCTCTGAGTCTGTACTGTATTTTCCCAGCCAGCCATGAAGTAGTTCCTGAAAGGCATTCTGCACCTATGACTACCTAGGAAAGAACCAGCTCCTTTTTGGGACCTCAGCTTCTTGTTGGAAAAGCTTAACCCCCCAAGCCAGCTGGCATCAAGATGTTAACTTGGAAATTGGCTGTCTTAGTAGCACTCATGTCTTCTAGATGTATCCTACAACTTCAAGCCTTAAGCCTTTTTTTAATTTTCTACAAGGACTCTGTCACTCTGTACCAGTCCACCCATTATACTTAAAGTGGCATTTGAACTGCTTTAACCAAGCTATAAATCTTCCTGCTCATTCATCTCCACGAAGGTGGAAGTCTGTTGCATTCCTTGGATGTACATAGGCAGCTCAGATTTTACCTAGACCAAACAAAATTCTGTAGGACATCTGACAAACTAGTTGTGTCCTTTACAAAAAAGAAAGAAGGAAAACCTGTGAAGAGACCATATATAAGGAGGTTTTAAAGTGTATCTCCTTTTATTACTACATTCATGTAAAGCCAGGACCACACAGGGTCAGGACTCATTTCACCTCTGCTACTGCTGCTACCACTTACCTTCCACTAATAATATATTAGAGGCAGCTACTTGAACTTTGGTTCAAACCTTTTCCAAACGCTATAACCTAGGAGCTACCTGCAGGGCCTGGTGCTATAACCTAGGAGCTTCATGCAGAGCCAGGGCTGGCTTTCCTTCAGCTATCCTCTGGTATCAATTTCCCTTGTCCTCCTTCTGGCCAACACTCTCAGATGTTTAGCTTTAGGAATAATCCCAAGAATTACTGCTGCAACAGTTAACTAGGAAGAATGTAGTGCAGTTGTTAACTTGTATAAATGTAGATGTTTGACTAGCTTCACTGTTGTGGTACCAATTCCTGCTCACTTCTGCACTTCTAGGTTTGGTAGGTACCCCTCTCTTCACTATCCTTCCCCCACCTTGCAGGTAGGGCCCTCTCCCTAACTTCCATGGTGTTTTTGGGACAGATCTGGCAAGTTGTATACCAGGTACACTAAAGAGAGAGTGAGTTTAGTGGAACAAAAAAGACCTGAAGCTGGTACTAGTTGATGACCCTTTAATACTGACATATTACTATCTGAGGGCATTTGCCAGACTGGAGAAAAGTGAATGTCTCTGGCATTTGGACCCCCCCCCCCTCAGGCTCATATGTAAAACCAGGCAAGCAGTCTGCAGACTATTACAAGCCTAGCCAATAACTCTGTACCTTGTGTCTGTGAGGTAAAGGTCTTAACCTTTACACCAGCCCCACCTAAGGCTTCTGCAATGCAGACATTCATGAGTGTTATAACCGTGACAGTGAATTTACTCTAAAATATACATTTGTGATAAGTACCTAACACAACTGTACCTTCCCGGGACTTAAAGATGAGCTTGATGGGTCAACAATGTAAAAGCCTCTGTGGCAGTAGTAGTTTTTTCTAAAACAGTCTGCCATCTTCAGTTCTTTCTTGCCACATGGTTTGATCAGTCAAATGTTCATATAGTCTACCTGGCTAGGCCACAAGTGGAAGAGTGTAGTTACATACTCTGGAGGGGACTGCATTTTTTGCTCTTTTCTGCTACAAGTTTACTGAGTGTTTTTTTTTTTTTTTTTTTTTGATTAGCACTTAATATTTTTCTGTTTAATACTGTGTGTTCATAGAGATTGGGCAAGGTGGGTCAAGCAGAACAAGTGTACTTTCAAAAGACAAGTTAGTGCCAAAAAAAGACATGGTGCATTGTGTTTGTTTAGACCTTGATCACATTACTGCCTGCATCATCTGTAATGATTTTTGTCTGAAACCTGTAAAAGCTAGGAAGGATAGTACATTTAAATTGAAGAAAAGCTGTTTATCTAGAAATCTTCCATGATGTTTGTTACCAGCTGTCCTGCCTTTTTGTAGAAGTCATGCTCTAGGCCTATGGAGTCAGAATTCCATAGTCTCCTCTCATTCTGAGGACACCAGTAATAAAGTGGTGTTTTGTACAGTCCAAATGTCTGGTTGCCTAGAAAAATGACTACTCTTGATGCTTCCTCATAGAGGCCACCATGCTGGATGATTCTTACATTACACAGTGTCTATTCTTCACAATCTGTACAGACATTTTGATCCAATGAGGAAAGAGGACTCTAACCTGATAGTGGATGGTGATGACTGCCAGTAATCAAGGAGCTTGAATCCTCACCACTGACACCAGTTTGGGATGTTCACATTGAACAAAGATAAGATATACACATTATTTCCAGATACAGCTCCCTTCACAAAGCACAATTTATTTTAAGAGCACATAAGGAACAAACTCTTCCTGGGGTCTGGGTTTCCCTCTCCCTCTCTCTGTCTCTCTCCAGACCCCCCAGTAAGACTCTCCACTGGCACAGCTATAGAGCTGAGTCCTCGGTCGAGTGTTCCAGGCCAAGTCCTCCACCACCCTGTCTGTGAAACCAGTGCTGTGTGTCCCTGCTCCAAGTAGCTGACACACACACACTATTTGAGATTTGATTTTCACATGCACATGCACTCCTGGGAAAGACTGGCACAGATTTACTAGCTATGCCCCTCTGCCCAGAGTATAAGGTAGATACTGCCACCAGGACACTCCACAGCAGCTACTCTAAGGCTCTTTCAAGGGTACCCAATTATGTTGAGTAAAATTAATACTAATGCAAATGGTAGTGTTTGGCCAATGCAGTAAGGCTTCCAGGAGTGGCCACAGTGTCACCATATAAATATAAGTACTCTCAAAGCTTAAGACATTTTTTAAAAGACCATCCACAATGAAAAGTTTAAATATATTTAATAATAAAAGAACATGAAAATACTATTTATCTATCCATAATAAACACCAGAGTTTCAGTCACGAGAAATATTGAAAATAACACAGATGAATAGGTTCATACACATACAGAAAAACAGTGCTTAACTAATCTCACTATAGTTTCCTGACTGATCTAAAGAATTACTATTTCCTGGTTACTTACTGAAGCAAGGCAAGATGAAGTGGGTGAGTGGTCTTCCTTCTTTGTCAGGTTTTAAAATAGACTGCTCTGAGACTTCTGTCTCATCTAGTATTAAAATATAATTTCAGTACTGGATTACAGAATGACATCACACACATCTGGTCATCTAACTTCTAGTTCCCATACTACCCCTTTACTAGAAAATAAATCAGAATCTCACACATATGTGTTACCACGCACACAGAGTTTTGCTAAGATGTGATGTGAAGTTGTTCTATCTCGCCATTCATTCTTACTGATGGGTTAGGAACCGATCCTCGGCTCTGACTCTGCCAACTGCAAAAGCTCAAGGTCTTCAACCAGCTTGAGGCCAACTCCCTATCCCATGATGCACCTTGTGCTTCCCCAGATCTCGTTTGCCATTGCAACAGATCGGGAGTGCTTCACTAAGCTCTGGCCAGTCAAATTTTTATATCCAATAATTTTTCAATATTTACTTGAAAAAATTTGTCTTAGAGTAGTTAGGTATTGTAGTGAATAAGTTTTCTTTATCTTGTTATATTATAGTTAGTTAAAAATTAGTCTAAGTGAGTGTGTGCTAGTAGTCTGTTTTTGGCCGTGTTTTTAGGCCTTTAATATCTCCCTTCCCTAGTCGTTTAAATTATCTAGTGTTATTCAAAGCGTTATATTTTAAGGCTTGTTTGGTGTTTATTTCTTTTGTGTGTGCTGAGGAACCCGTTTAAATTAGAGGATTCATTGCTATTGTGTTTCCAAGCCCATGTTTTGGGGCATAGTAGTTAGGTAGTTGTCTAATAGTTCTTTGGTGTGTTTTACATGCATATTCCTTTATACAAGGTTAAATATTGTAAGTTTGTGTATTTTTTTTTTTTGCTATCTGTGAGGCATGTCTCAACAGCAAAAAGAAGGTAAGCAATACAAGCCTGGGTTCAAGAAGGGCCCAAAATGTGGGTATAAAATGTCCATAACAGATGGACATTCTACTTGTGTTTATTGTTTAGGAGAGGTTTATCTCCAAGAGGACTGCTCTATATGCCACTCGTTTGGTGCTAGGGTGTTGCATGAGTGTAAAAGGAAATTCACTGATAGAGGTCTTTTAAAATCCTCTCTTCAACAGGAAGTGGACAAGGACAACCGTGACAAACTTTCTAAATCTTCTTCTGGTTCATCAGAGCCAAGTAAGAGTCCATTGACCAGTACATCCAGATCGGATAAGTCTTCAACATCGGCTCCACCACCTTTGGAGCTGACTGTTGTTACAGTTAGGAGCTGATCCCCAGTATTGAAGCTGGTGTCTCCTACCTTAAATTCACCAATATTGTAGTCAGTGGCTTCATCCATTCCGTCTTCTCAGTCTTCAAGCAGGCTGTCAGACATGTTGTGGATTGTGTGGTGCAGAGGCTTCTGCAGACACCAGCGATGGCCAAATTTTTATCAGGACCGATCCCTGGGACTTTGGAACTGACAAAATCACCCCCATTGTCTTCTGTTCCTCCTCCAATTCATCTTGAAGTTTCAGAGCTGGAGTGCTCGGAGCTGATAATTGTGAAGCCTTTGGGTCTGATGCCTACTTCAGGCTTGTCGGTCCCGACTACCCTTACATCTTCGGTGCCGACTGAAGGGTCTAGGAGCCGAGTGTCATCGGTCGGGTCCGGCAACGATAGTCGGTCCGATTTTTCAGTTCTGATTTTGCCTCTCAGGGCCTCGGCTCGGATGAGTTTGGCTCCAACCTTGGCTTTCTGTTCTGGTGCTGAGGGAATCTTCCATATCTTCACATCCGGGGGATTCTTTGTGTCAGGACCAAGGTACCTTCGATGCTATGAGGAGGGTGTTGTCCGCACCAACAACCACACCATTGGAACCCGCAGCTCCTTCCCTCAAAGCACCGGTGTCTACTTCTTTATCACACAGCCCTCTAAAGGGTAGAGAACCTGAGCCTCAGGAAGCCCCATTGGGCAAGCCCTGTTCTTCTGAGACCTCTCCAGAAGCGCCCACTGAAAAGGTTCCAAGGAACAGATTTTGCAAGAGGAAGCATCTAGACACCCCAAAGGAATCCGTCACTTCAGACACTAACTTAGGTGAGTCAGAAAGGTCCCCATGGTCCCCATCGGAGGATATTTCCTTCACAGATATCCTGGAAATTCTTAAGCAGAGGGGTGGCTGGAAGTCCCTTCACCCTACTAATCATGAGTCAGTGCTCCTGAAGGCTTTTGGGTCCCAGCCCTCCACCTCTTGGATGTATCCACCCTTTGATGAGTTGATTGAGCTAATATTGCGAAGGGCGTGAGAGTCCCTGGATACCATGGAGCCTGTCCCTAGGAGGCCTAACAAATTTATAACTTCACCCCAGGACAAGACCTTCCCGACCAAAGGAGTGCCTGCTGATTCTATAGTGGTGGCAGCAGCCACCAAGAAGGAACTGTCAGAAACTTTTACATCTGTCCATTCTAATAAGGACTCTAGAATCATGGACAGATATGTTAAGTGGATGTTTAGTTCAACAACTTTTGCTGTCTAATCACTGAACTATCTAACACACTTTACAAGGTTGCAAAGGGATCTCCTGAAAGAACTAGGAGATACCATACAGGGTTCAGTAGCTGTGGGGGTCTCATAGAAAGTAACTTCCCAGCTCACTACCCTTAATTCTCTTGTAAACTCTTCCATGCATCTGGTCTCCTGTGCAGCTGATGGAATGAGTTGGGCAGTGGGGACAGGAATTGCGCTTAGGAGACATTCCTGGATGTGCTTATGTTCCTTTGTGGAGCCCTTTAAGTCATGCTTTATTAACACCCCTTTCAATGACTCATCCCTTTTTGGACCCAAAGTGAAGGAAACACTTACCAGGAGTCAGTAGGATGGAAAAACTCTGCCATTGGAGTCTGCTTTTCTACCTCTACCAGACCTTACTCCAAAGGTCAGAAGGGAGGGAAGATGTGGTTCCATAAAACTCAAGGAGCTTTCCAGAACACTCATGGTGAACCCCCCCTCTAGAGGCAGAGGAGGGGGTAACAAATGAAGACGCCACCCACACGGCAGAGGGAGTCCACAGAACCAGGGCGACAGAGACCAGTTGTTTGGGAAGCCCTATCAGTGCTCTTGAGAGGAGGCCTGCCTGTCTATCTCTGGAGGCAGTCAAGGGATGCTTCTCTTTGTACCCAGACACCTGGCTAAAAGTAACAAAAGACAGCTGGGTACAAAGCATCATATCCAGAGGATACTCAATTCCCTTTGCCACTCCCCCCCCCCTTATAAGAAAAATCCTGGATGTTCCACCCAGTCACAGGAAACAAGCAGCCTCAGAGATTCAAAGGTTGCCGGAATTAAGAGTCACCCAACCAGTCTCAACAGACCAAAGAGGATCCGGAACTTACTGAAGGTTCTTTTTAGTTCCAAAGAAAACAGGGGACTGGAGGCTCATTTTGGATCTCAGCAGACTAAACAAGTTGGTAAGAAAGACAAAATTCTGGATGGTCACGCTACAATCAATACTTCCCTTTTTAGGGAAAGATAATTGGATGTGTTTGCTATATCTCCAGGATGCATACTACCACATAAAAATGAACAGGTCATCCACGGTTCCGGCTGGGAGCCAGTCATTATCAATTTTGCACTCTGCCCTTTGGTCTCACTACGGCCCCTAGAGTGTTCACCAAATACATGTCAGTAGTCATGGCTCATTTAAGACATTTGGGATTCCTGGTGATTCCATACCTAGATGACTGGCTCCTCACTGCCACCACCAGGCATCAACTCATACAAGCAAGGGACACAAATTTGAACCTCTGCAGTCAGTTGGGGATTACTATAAATTCAGAAAAGTCTGCCTTGTTGCCATTGCAACATACCATTTTTATAGGAGCAGAGCTAAATACCATTACTATGACCTTAAACATTCCACCAGAAATAATTTGTGTTCTACGAAATCAGGTTCTGAACCTGCTCCCAAGAGAAAAAGCCCCTGTTTTAATGGTACTCAAATTGCTAGGGACAATGGCGGCAGTGATCGTTACGATTCCTTTGGGTCAGATGCATATGCGTCTACTGCAATGGCTCCTGTTCATGCAATGGTCTTTTCAAGAACTCCCAATGTCACACAAAATCCTGATAACAAATTCCTGCAAGAAGGACCTTCAGTGGCAGCTGACATCTCACCAGTAACTCTAGGTCGCCCCTTTGTTCTACCCACTCCCATAGCCATGGTGACCACCGATGCCTTCCTGATAAGGTGGGGGGGGCATTATCAGGGAAGCACAGCCCAAGGCATGTGGAACAGATACGAGGCTCAACTGCATATCAGTGTTCTGGAGATGAGAGTGGTACTTCTAGCATTGCAGTTCTTTCAAGACTCTGTCCCTCTGGGAACTATTGCAATTCAGACAGACAATATGTCACTGGTCTGGTACATAAACAAACAAGGAGGAACCAGATCTTATCCCCTGTGTTGAGAGGCCCTGAGAGTATGGCAATGGGCAACTTCCACCCAGCGCTTTCTGATAGCAATGCACATCCTGGGGAGATCCAATGTGATAGCAGACAAGCTGAGCAGGGTGATTCTATTCCCTCACGAGTGGTCTCTAAAAGAAGAAGTAGCAGAAAGGATATTCCACAGATGGGGCCAGCCTTGCTGTGGTCTCTTTGCAACTCCAACAAACATGAAATGCAACAGCTACTTTGTCCTAATCCCCCCTCTGGGGAATACCCCAAGATATGCACTTGTACACAATTGGCCCCTGGGTCTCCTTTATGCCTTCCCTCCTTTCCTTCTGATACCCAAAGTTTTACAGAGAAAGCCAAGGCTCTGGGAAGGACCATTATTCTAATAGCCCTGTACTGGCCTAGTCAAATTTGGTTCCCCTTACTCCAGCCTCATCTATTGGAAGAACCTTGGATTCTGGACCCAGTGCCAGATCTTTTGACTCATTCATCAGGGGCTCTCTATCAGCTGCAACTCAATATATTTTAACATCCTCTCATAAATCATCTATCAGGAAGTTATATCTTAGTAAATGGAAAAGGTTTCCATATGGGTGCTTCAGAACAATATTCATCCATACCTGGCTTCAATTTCATCCATTCTGGAGTTTTTGACTAAACTTTTCAATGATGGGGCAGTGGCAGCAACCATTAGAGTTCAATTGTCAGCAATTGCTAACTTTCATCTAGGTGATCAGGGGTCTACTATCATGTCACATAGACTCTCCAAAGCTTTTCACAAGGGTACTGTTCATTTGAGACCACCCATCAAAGCTCTAGCTATGCCATGGAACTTTTAGTTATGTACTTACCATAACTTTAGATGTTTGGGATCCATCTCGCCTACATTCAGTACTGATGGGCTCGGAGCCGATCCCTCGGCTCCGACTCGGCATGCTATGCTATAGAGCGAGGCCTCTTATTGGCTGAGCTATTTCTTATCCCAGGATGCGCCACCACTAATCCCTCAGATCTTGTTTGTCCGCATTCATGCACACATACACAACTTGTTTATATAACATTGCCAGATGTTTCAAGATGAAACAACAGGATTCGGACCTTCTGATATCCTCTGATCTCCAAGGAAGGGGGAAGGAGGGTGGGTTATTGGGAATGTGAGATGGATCCCAAACATCTAAAGTTATGGTAAGTACATAACTAAAAGATGTTATGTGATCCTATCTCGCCTACATTCAGTACTGATGGGACAGCGTCCCTAGCACCTAAATCCTGGGTGGCTCACTGGAAAACACTCCTGAGCACTGTGGAACCAAATGAAGCTCGTCCTCTAGATGCCACATCCAATTTGTAGTGAGAAATGAAAGTGTGCGGGGAGGACCACGTAGCCACAGCACAAATGTCACTAATGGCAAGCTTAGAATGGAATGCTATTGAAGTAGCCATAGCTCTTGTAGAATGAGCTTTGACAGAGGTCGTAAGCTCTTTATTAGAAGAAGAATAAGCTTGAGTAATACAGTCCCTGATCCATTTGGCAATAGTGACCTTTGTGACAGCTTTGCCCAATTTATTGTCCGAAAAGGATACAAACAATTGATCTGTTTTCCTTGTTTGTTTGGTCCTATCTAAATAAAAACGCAATTGCCTGTGGACATCTAATGTGTGGAATATGTATTCCGCTTTGTTAGAATACTTCGGAAAGAAGACTGGAAGTTCTAATGACTGTTGTAGGCAGAAACTGGAACAAACTTTAGGGACAAAGGATGGATTTGGCCTGAGAGATACTCTATCTTTGTGAAAAACCAAGTACGGAGGTTTTACAGACAAAGCTTGAGCTCTGAAACCCTTCTGGCAGAAGTAATCGCCATCAGACAGGCAGTTCTCCATGATAGCAATTTTAAATCACATGCTGCTGCCTGTTTGCAAGGGGAGGAAGTTAAGGCACGTAACACCACATCGAGATCCCATGGAGGAGCAGGATGAGAAATCGGAGGTCTTAAAAGCGCAGCACCTTTCAAGAAGGTCTTACACAATCTGTTGCTCATTAAAGGTGGGTTTATAGATTCGTGAAAATTGGAAATAGCTGCCAATTGAACCTTGATGGTAGAGACTGAAGAGCCTTGATTGAAAAGGGAAGTTAGAAATTTCAGTACTTCTGATACGGGAATAGTGATGGGATCCAGACCCTGGAGTTGAGCCCAAATAGCAAATCTCTTCCATTTGCTAGAATACAATTTCTTTGTAGCCGACTTGTGGGCCGAGGATAAAATGTGTACAACTTCCGGATCCAAGGTATGATTTCTGACTATAGTCGGAAGAGGAGGAGCCAAGCCGTCAATTTTAAGGTGTGTAGGGACCGGTGGAATAGTCCCGACTGATGAACCAATAGGTCTGGGATCTGATCCAGGAACCATGGACCTTCCAGTGCATATTTCCGAAGATAGGGGAACCATACCTGACGAGGCCAGTAAGGAGCAACTAAGATCATTTTGCTCCCCAAGAGAGACGCCTTTTGGATCACCCTGGGAAGGAGAGGAACTGGAGGAAAAGCATATAGCAAGCCGGTGGGCCACGGAAGGGCTAGTGCATCCACAGGGCTCTCCCCCGGAGCCAGGGTGAGGGAGAAGAACTTTTTGCACTTCGCATTCAGTGGAGTCGCGAAGAGGTCGCAACAAGGAACTCCCCATTTGCTGAAGATCTGATTTGCAACCGTAATGTTCAGAGACCACTCGTGTGGAGAGAGGATAGTTCTGCTCAGTCTGTCGGCTATCACATTGGACTTGCCCGGGATATGAGTTGCCACTAGAAAACATTTGGTCGACACTGCCCATTCCCAAAATCTCATGGCCTCTCTGCAAAGGGGGTAGGATCTGGTTCCTCCCTGTTTGTTCAGGTACCAGACAACTGACATGTTGTCGGAGTGAATGGCAATTACGCCCTGAGGGAGGTAATCGTGAAGGGCTTGTAGGGATAGAAGCACCGCCCTCATTTCTAGGATGTTGATATGAAGTAGGGTCTCTTCCGAATGCCATTTGCCTTGGACTGACCTGCCCAGGGAATGCCCCCCCACCCCATCTGGGAGGCATCCGTAGTCAAAGTGGCCACAGGAGGAGGTGGAATAAAGGGTCGTCCTTGATCCAGATTGGAGGGCACCAGCCACCAGCGAAGGTCCTGTTTGCAGGTTTCCGTGATCCATATGGGGTGATTGAGAGGGAGATCCTGAAAGGACCACTGTGTTGAAAGAAGCCACTGGAGAATTCTCATGTGCAACCTTGCTAGGGGAACTAGAAGAACCGTGGCGGACATAGATCCCAATAGCTGTAGGACCATTCTGGCTGGGGCTTTGGATCTGGGAAGTAAGGCTTGAACTTGAGCCTGTATGGTTTGTATCCTTTCTGTAGGTAGATAGACCCGCATTCGGTTTGAGTCTATTTCTACTCCGATGAATCTTATGCGTTGAGATGGCAGCAACACAGACTTTGGCCAATTGAAGGTGATTCCAAGGGAAGTGCCCAGTGATATTGTGGCTTGTAGGCTCCGCAATAGTAGATGCTTGGAGGTGGCAGTTAGGAGCCAGTCGTCTAGATACGGAAACACCTGGAATCCTAGACTTCTCAGGTGAGCAGTCACGACCGACAAACACTTGGTGAACACCCTGGGGGCTGTGGTGAGACCAAAGGGCAGCGCGCGGAACTGAAAATGACTGCCTCCTAGGCTGAAGCGCAGATGTCTCCTGGATGCTTGATGTACCATGATATGGTAATAAGCGTCCTTGAGATCTATGGAGCACATCCAAACACCTTTCTCTAGCAGTGGGAGAATGGATTGTAGGGTGACCATTCGGAACTTGGACTTTTTGACTGAACGGTTTAGAATGCTGAGATCCAAAATGGGCCTCAAGTCCCCGGACTTTTTTGGCACCAAAAAGAATCTTGAGTAAGTCCCTAATCCGATCTGGTCTGCGGGGACCGGTTGGATGACTCCTTTTTGCGGCAGCTTTGAAACTTCTGAGGCTGCAGTTTCCCGTTGACTGGGTGGCGGGTCCGGGATTTTTTTGGACTGAGGTGGAGAGTGAGAAAAAGGGATGGCGTAACCTCCGGCGATAATTCGAAGCACCCATCGGTCCTGAGTGATACCTTCCCAGG
Source organism: Protopterus annectens (assembly GCF_019279795.1). NCBI lineage: Eukaryota > Metazoa > Chordata > Ceratodontiformes > Protopteridae > Protopterus > Protopterus annectens. Next base: position 879,856,924 of record NC_056725.1, read on the forward strand.
CTTTTAGGTGTCTCAAAAAACTACCCCCGACTGGCTCCGGAGCTGCACAGTCGGGCAAACCCTCAGGGACTGTGAAAGGCTGAAAAGCCACAAAAGGACTCACGGTCTCCAGTGTTGCGAGGGCCTCTGCCGCCTCTGGGACGGCGTCTTCCAGAAGAATTTCCCCCTCCCCTGCCTATAGAAGGGGATCGTCCTGCTGTGAGGGGTAAGACTTCTGAGATCTACGGAACCACATTTTCCCTCCTCTTTTAGCCTTGGGGTAAGGCCGAAAGGGAGTGGAAAATCGTGCCCCTACGGCAGTCAAAGTCTTACCTTCTTGCTCGCAGCGGGTCAGTGTGTCCTTTACCTTGGGTCCAAACAAAGAGGACCCATCAAAGGGGGCGTCGGCAAAGGAAGACTTAAAGGCCTCCGCAAAATGACACAGGCGGAGCCAGCCTTGCCTCCGTAGAGCAATGCCTGTACCCGCCGCTCTACTCGCCCCTTCGGCCGCATAAGAAATGAGCTTCATGGACGAGTTTGATATGGACGACAGCGTAGCCAGCTGAGAGCCAACCGTCTGGGCCAGCTGCTCAGGCAGGTTACCCAAGAGGGTATCTGAAAGTTCTTTAATCAGATCCCTCTGAAATCTGGTAAAGTGCGTGAGATAGTTCAGGGACCTTAAAGTAAAGGCCGCTGAACTTAGGGTGCGCTTACCGTACCGATCCATGCTCCTAGACTCCTTATTAGGAGGATGGACGGACGTCGAAGCCTCTGCTACATCTTGTTGGGTAGCAGATGCCACCACCAAGGCATCTACAGCCACACCTTTCGTCAAAAACTCCTTTTCCGGGGGTGCTGACAGGAACTTATTTGGACGAGCAGGCACCGGTTCCACAGAGTCTGGGTGTCCCCACGCCCTTCGACAGATCAAATCTAGGAGCTCGTCGAAGGGCAGAGACACCCAGGAGGCGGAGGGCTGAGCCCCGAAGGCCTTAAGGAACACCGACTCATCAGCAGAAGGGGGTTTGGATTGCCAGCCACCTCGTTGTTTAAGGGCTTCCAGGATGTCTGCAAAGGAGACATCATCTGAGGACGACTTAGGGGACCCCTCTGCATCATCAAGATCAGTGTCTGATGTGAGAGACTCATCGGGGGAGTCAACGTGCTTCCTCTTGTACGATCTTTTCCTGGGGGGGTTCCTGCGAAGAAGCTTCAGAGGGACCTCCAGGAGGGGGGGAACCCCCAGTGGGGGTAACCTCAGGCCCCGGGGCTCCGCTGTCAAAGGACAGGGGGACTGCCAAAGACCCAGTCTCAGTATGCAGGGAAGGAGCTGGGGAGACCGTGGAGGTAGCCAAAGAAGATTTGGCTAACGCACTCCTCATGGCCCTGAAGGCGGGACCACCAGAATCCTGGGAAGGTCCCACCTCCATGGCCACAACGGTAGATGGTACCCCCGCAGCTGACGCACCGAGAGGAAGGCTTGGAACCGAAAACATCAGTCCCGAAGCGTCCCCCCCGGGGCCGACAGAAGAAGTCCATGTACCGAACTCTGACTCAAGAGCCGGAGTTGGAGTAAGGGTCGGGCCCGACCCGAAAACCTCCATCGGCTCCACCAGCACCGGCTCCAATGGTGCCGAGGCTGTTGGAGGAGGAACCATAATAACAGGGTGGACCATCGGCTCCGAAGCCGAATGGGCTGGAGCCGAAACTAACTTTTGAAACACCGGAGACTAGAAAAGTCTTAGGAGCACCCTGTCGATGTCCGAATCAGACATCTTGGAGGATCTAGATGACACCGAACAGGTCCAAACCGACTTCTCCATCGGCTCCATAGGACTAGGGGACCGGCTCCGAATGGATTCCACTACTATCGGTTCCGAGGGAGACCTCAACACAATTTCCCCCGGTGCCAAGGAGGACTTCGGCGCCGAAGGGGAAGAGTCTGAGCTGGCAACCCTCATCGGCTCCAAAATCAGTGGAGCCGATGAAGGTGACCCGCCTCTCGATGCCCCAGTCCTCGGCTCTGAAACAAGAGGGGTCGAGACTGGAGGCATCGAGGCAGACCGTTCCGCCCTCGGCTCCGAAGTCTGTGGAGCCGATGGAGAAGCCTGCCTAGGTTTTTTGGCAGTCGGTTCCGACAGACTGGTCGGAGCCGACACTTTTTTCTTCTTGGTAGGAGAGGAAGAGGAAGATAAGGCCACCTCGAAGGAGGGTTTAATCAGTCCTTTTAATATTAATTTATTCTTCCTCTCCTGGAGGACTCTAGAAGAAAAGGCATGACACACGCTACAGGACTCCTGTAGGTGCTTGGCGCCTAAACAATAAACGCACGAGGAGTGGTCGTCAGTTATCGACATTTTGTAACCACACCTCGCGCACTTTTTAAACCCAGAGGGTCTATGTTCCTTAGACATGCTGACTAATACTAAGAAACAAGTTAAAGTAGTTGTTTGTGAAAGATTTTTTACCACAAAGAAAGTGAAACTAAGTTTTTTTTTTTTTTTTTAGACAAAACACAATGTCAGAAAAATACACAAAATCAGTACAACGATCACTGAAAATGAGGGTCAAGACCCTCTAACTTAAGCAGGTACTTGACCTCCTAGAAAAAACAAAGACGCTAGACAAGAATAGGGGAAGGCCCCTCTAACTTAAACGGGAAACCTTCCCTTAACCAAAAAACACAATTCTCCTCAACAAAAGTTTTCAAACACACTCGTACAACAACAATAGCTGTTAAAACAGCTTTTGGGGTGAAATTAGCAAAATTCCTGACAGGAAACTTTGAATAAAACAGTACTTAGCCCAGCCAAGTTTGAGACCACGTCCTAGCTTGTAAGTGGCAAACGAGATCTGGGGGATTAGTGGTGGTGCATCCTGGGATGAGAAATAGCTCAGCCAATAAGAGGCCTCGCTCTATAGCATAGTGTGCCGAGTCAGAGCCGAGGGATCGGCTCCGAGCCCATCAGTACTGAATGTAGGTGAGATAGGATCACATAACATCATAAATTTTGTTCTTTCCAGTATAATCCTACCCCCCTTCGAACCAGCCGCATCTTGTGACTTGAAATATCTATCATGGAAAACCATATTTTTAATAGCTATTACTTCTGCTCGGAGGATTTCACAGTTACAGGCATTGTCCATTAAACCCCCTCATTTGATTTTCCATAATGACAGAGTCTCACTTAGGACAAATCCTTCATTCTTACCTAAAGTTTGCTCAGAGACAAATTTCAACCAATCTATTGAATTGTCTGTGTTTTTCCCTAAATACACTAATAAGATAGACTATATGCTGCACAAACTTGATGTTCACAGACATCTTCAATTCTATTTAGACAGGACCAAACATTTCAGGAAAAAAGATCAACTCTTTGTCTCCTTTTCAGAGTTAAAAAAAGGTGCTCCAGTGGCAAAAAACACTTTATCAAAATGGTTATCAAATTGTATATCCTTCACTTACAGTTCAGTGAATACTCCTTTACAACAGAGGATAAAGGCCCACTCTACTAGAGCTGTATCTACTCATCAGCCTTTATGGCCAAATTACCATTAAATGCTATTTGTGTAGCAGCTACTTGGTGAAGGTCTCATACCTTCATCACTCATTACAAAGTAGACAAGGCCTCCAGGAACAGGGCTTCCTTTAGTTCCACTGTCTTGAAAAACATTCTTCTGTGAGCTACCCGAGAAAGATGGTGCTTGGGATGCTACCCATCAGTAAGAATGAATGGCAAGATAGAACAACTTCAGATAAAGAAGCTATGTACTCACCATAATGTTCCATGTGAGTTGTTCATCTCGCCTTCATTCTTTTGTCCCACCCTCCAACCCCCATCCAGGCTTCTTGATAACCAAGATTTCATCTATGTCATGGTTTATTGTCTCTTATCCAGTTTCTATAGCAGCATATTAGTAGTGGTATGTAGCCTGTTGGCAGCAAACAAGATCTGAGGGAAGCACAAAGTGCATCATAGGATAGGGAGTTGGCCTCAAGCTGGTTGAAGACCTCAAGCTTTTGCAGTTGGCCAAATCGGAGCCGAAGATCGGCTCCGAACCCATCAGTAAGAATGAATGTGAGATGAACATCTCACATGGAACGTTATGGTGAGTACATAACTTCTTTTTATAGCATCTAGAAGCCATAAAACCATTTCAACACTTCCACCATTCCAGGGTAGAAATTAGTTCACTGTTAAGGACAATACAGCAGGATACAGCAGGGTGGGAGTTTGGCATAATGGTTAAGTTGTTTACCTTGCAGACACAAGGTGCAGGGTTTGATTCTCACATGGGGTAATTAGCTAGGCTTAAAATGGCCCACGAGGGCAGGTAGACTAGTACTAACATATGAACCTATTCCTAGTCCTTGTTTTTACAGACATTTCATCTCTAGCTGCAATCAGAACTGTAAGATACAATCCTTATGGCCTACCAGGTAATTTAATTTCAGACTATTTTTCAAAGTTAGCTGGACTGAGATTAACCTGTTCTCTTTTAGTATCCTCTGTTACAATATTAATTTAAACAGCTGTAATACAGTCTGACATTCAGGTGCATTTCTTTCTTCTGTCCAGCAGGACCTACTGTTGGTACATTTTTTAACACAAGCAGCTTTACAAATACATTCTCAACACAAGCACCTGTACAAATCAGTTTGACATACAAATGACATAATTCTTTACAAAACTCCAGCTAGTTATGCTGGCATATGTTACACATCCACTGTCCTACTCCTCCTGACATAGCTGGTAATACCTCACATAGTCACAGAAGATTTCTCTGCTTGGCCCAAATTACAGATATTCGGTAAATTCTTAAGGCAGCAGTGTTGGAGGCTGAATTTAGAGTCTATGCCTGCCTTTGTTACCCAGTCTCAGGACTGACTCTCTCTGGCCCAGCGTTTCTTAAACATGTTGTAAGACTGGCAGGTGAACTATATCAGACATTTGGATAGAAGCTTCTATGGCTGTAACATGGATACCTCACCTGTCTTGATTATGGATACGTTGGACTGAGATGCTATCCATGCCAGCGCCACAATACTGAGTGAAGATGTTGGCTACAGACTCCCATCCTGATGCTTAAACCTTTGGCAATACCTTGCCTCTTACACCAGACTGCTTTTAGCAGCAGGCTCCTGAGGCTTTTGGTGCCCAAAAGAGGGTTTAGAGTTATTGGGATCCTTTTCATTCTGTTTGTCTCTCTGGTCTGATGTGTGGGTCCTTCTGCCACTTGTCATATCTGACTCAGCAACATTAGTGGCCCAGCTTTGAGGCCCTTTAATGTTTTTTTTTCTCCTATAATGTACCACATCCTCTTGTTAGCTCAGATTTCATTTGCCATCACAGTGAAAAGACATGGATCTCCACTCTTAGCTAAGTGCTCCACCTCGATATAATTATGATCACTAATTTTTAATATCTATTGCTAAGCTATTTCTAAATACTTACTTTATGTGTATAAGATAAGAATTTTTTAGGACAGTGTACGAAGTCCACATTTTTCATATTGGCTCCTTCCATGCGGCATGTTATCCTGATATCTATACCCCTTTTTCTGTATTAAGAGTTTGAATAGTGTGATAGATAGTTGGATACTTTTGTTAATGAATTTTATAATTGGTTTTCCCATAAATAAGTAGATATTTAGCAATTATCTAGTTAAAGTATTATATAAGCAGTTGATTGCTTGAGTGTTAAATAGTTATCCTCTTTAATTGGATTTGTATGGTGTGATGTTGAAACTTGAGCTGTGGATAAGGAAAAGCCAAGCAGCTTTAAGAGGTGTTTGCTTTGCAGACAAAAGATCCCCCAAGATACACATGACCTTTATATGATACATTGAGGGTGCCACATGTATGTGTGGACTTTCATATTTATGCCTAGCTACGGGACTAGAGACTTGACTAACAGGAGAAACAAACTTAGCATAAATGGACTTTTGCCTCAGAACCCTTAGGTGACAAAATCTAACAAAAACAAAGTTACTGGAAAAAAGCTCAAGATGTAATGATTCTGAGACAAAGAAGAGGCCATTTGATTCTTTGAGTTCATTATTGGCACTCAGATCCCAAAGGTTTGACATATCTGTGGCATGTACACCTAGCCCATTCTCTGAAACCAGAACTATTGGATCCAATTTTGGTACAATATTAACCTAAGAATCAAGAACCTGTAGAAAAGACATACCAGATCCCCAGTCTTGACCTTTCTTGGTGCTATATAATCATTCAGGTTTTACAAAAACACCTCAGAAGTGGACTTCAGTAATCTAATGTGGATCTTTCTTAAGGTAGGTTAAGATGGGAGTCATTCCACCTTCTTCAGCCCTGAAGGTCATTGGATCCATCTAGACTCACCTATACTATTTCCTCGTGGTCCACCTTTTGGCTCCAGTGGTGCTAGAACTAGCTTTCCACCCAGGACCTGTGGCCCTGGTGCCAACATTCCCTTTGGCACCGGCACCAGTGGTTATGAATCTGAGGCATTCAACTTTATCTTTCAGACTTCATACAGTCTCTGATTAGAGAAGTCTAGCTGTGAGCTTCAGCATCATTCTCAGGGCTGTCACATATAGTTTCCTTGATTCTGTAGACCTCTATTTTTGAGTCTTTGATTCCAGCCCCCTTATCGAGGCCCTACAATTTTGCAGCATTGGGGGGGGGGTTCTGCTTTTTGCTCCAGTTATTTCTCTGAAGGGAAGGACAGATACAGCAGCTGTGGTGGTGTTCCCCTGATCTGATGGAAGTTGAATCAACCTTTTGGATATTGATGGGGATTATTATATCTCCAAAGAGAGCAGAAGTTCAGGTCCCATCAGACTCACTGTATCTTACCTCCCTCCCATCTGACGTTCTTGGGTCAAAACCTCTGCTCACAACCAGGCCCAGTTCTCTGAGGAGTCAAGTCACCCTCTTTTGGGCCACAACAGGGTAGATGTGCAACAGAAAGCACTTGGACTTGCCTGCCTTTGGAGTCTCTGTCATCAGATACTGACTCAGAGAACAGAGAGGGGACCCCCCAACCCCTCTTGAACATGCTTCATTTGGTGAGATTTCAAAGCTTATGCATCATAGGTTATTTTGGCTCATTAACCCTCTGTCTCAAGAGAAGACTGTAATTTTTGAAATGTACAGTTCAGCCCAATCTACTTTCTGGGTGGTGCCCTGGCTGACAATTTAACGTAGCAGTTAGGAGATAATATCAGGAATCCAATACCTGTCAAGCAGTCCTGTAAACACCCAACAAAATACTTTGCCCCTCCCCAAAGACAAGTAGCACTGGGCAAAGACCTCATTAGTTGACTCAATCTTTGTGGTGGCAGCTACCAAGAGAGAGTTGTCTGAGGACTCCATCTCTACTCATCCCCCTGACAAGGAGTTGAAGGCGATGGCTAGATTAGGAAAGCAGGTATACATTTTGGACATTTTCGTGTTTAACAGGCTACATCTACACCAAATATGAATTGAATTCTATTTACTATGAAAGCTCTCCTGATGTTGGAATAAAGTGGATTCAAGTGGAACTGGAGAAAACCTTGCCATCCATGTTCAGCACCACCAACCTCTTCATGTGCCTCATGCATAATGTGATTGATGAAGTGGCGTGTGCATCCTGAACTGGCAAAGCCATAAGATGCCACCCATGACTGCACCTTTGCAGACCACTTCAAAGCATGCTTCCATTTTCCCATTTGATGGGTTTTCTTGTTTGGTCTATCAGTCAAGGAAAGGATGCAGAAATGCAAATAGGACAGAAAGATTTTTCTGATGTTGGAATTAAATTTGAGGTTCCACAGAGATCATACAGTAGGAACCAAAATGAACCTTGTACTCTCTGGTATAGGAAGAATAAATGTCAACAGTCCAACTTATCCTCAGACAGGGACAGTATCCACAGGGGCAATCCCTTCATCTGATGCAGGCTGAGAGGCCTAGAAGGTCCACAAAATCAGGGTTTTATTCACATTTCTTTTTTTTTTTTTTTTTTGGTAGCAAAGAAAACTCAGGACCTCAGATCCATAGTGGATGTCAGCATCCTAAACTGCTATGTCCAAAATACCCACTTCAGAATGGACATAGTGCAATCAATTCTGCCCTGTCTCAAGGCAAACAACTGGATGTGTTCATTGAACCTCCAAGACACTTACTTTCACATCGAGATTGCAAGAGTCAAGAAGGGTTCTTCACTTCCAGATAGGAGTCAACCATTATCAATTCAGAATCATGCTATTTGGTTTTGTCACAGACACCCAAGTGTTCATCAGATGTATGGCTACTGTCATGGTTCATCTATATCGGCAGGGTTACAAGGTCTTCCTGTATATGGATGACTGGCTCCTAGCTTGCCCACTTGGAGTCATTTTTAGTGGCCAGGGACTACATGCTCAGTCTGTGCTAGTCCTTGTTAATCTCCATAGATCAACAGAAATCAGGTCTTCAACTAGTTCAGAAGGTCACATTTATAAGTGTTATCTGAACACTATCTGGTCCATAGTATTTTCTACTAGACACAATTCAAACTTTAAAGACAGCAGTACAGTCTCTACTTCATGAGCCCTCCCTACTATATCCCTGGTTCTCTGGCATCTGCGATTCCAATGGTTCACTTTGTACACTTTCATATGATGATTCTGCAATGTCTGATTAAACACAGTGGTCACAGAGCATTCACCTTTTTTACCCAAATCTATTATTATAACTGACTCATGCAAGAAACATTTGAGGTGGTGGTTACACTTTCTAATGATCATCTCTGGCAGATCCTTTCTTCTGTCTAATCCAGTGGTTGTCAAGACCACAGATGCTTACTCCTCCTTATGTTGGGTGGTGCACTACAAGGGAGGATGGTGAAGGTCTATGGATGGATAACCAGACCAGCATGCACATAAATGTCCTGAAGTTGAGGGCAGTACTTGTGCTGCAGGAACTATAGCACTATTTTCCTCAGGATATAATGTCTTTCCAAATGGCCAACACAATGGTATTTTGGTATATCAACAAGCAGGGAGAAAATAGATCTTATTTATTATATCAAGAAGCAGTGAGGGTTTGGCAATGGACAATGGGTTTGCACATTTTTCTCATAGTAAGCACACATCTCAGAAGTACTCAGATACCTAGTGGACAGGCTCAGTAGATCCCTTCTAATGCCTCAAGAGTGGTCCCTCAACCCACTGATAGCCAACCACATCTTCAGTCATGGAGTGTTCCCTCCTGAGGTTTGTTTGCTACCCTCTTAAAACATCAGATACAACAGTTATTTTGCCATGATCCTGCTGCAGGGAGAGTCACTGAGAGATGCTGTGTCACAGCAAGGGCCTCACAGATTCCTTTATGCTTGCTCACCCTACCACTAATCTCCAGATTATTTACAGAAAGCAATGAAGTGCAAGGCCATTGTCATACACAGAGCCCCCTTTTGGCCCAGACAGATTTAGTTTCCCCTTCTAAGGCCTAAATGTTGGATCCAGTGCAGTATCTAATATCACACACTTCCAGGAAGCCTCACCCAGACCTTCACATCCTGAAACTAAGTGCCTGGTTACTCCAGTTCCAATAATGGACAAGTTCCTTTCTTTGGCAGTAGTTAAAAATTTTAACAGCCTAACAAAGAGTCTATCCTCAAGACTTAGAGTAGTAAATGGAAGAGATTCATTTTATGGGCCACTTCTCAGAAACTCAACCCTATATACAGCCTGGTTTCAGACATCTTCTGTTTTATGGCAAGCTTATTTGATCCTGGTTTTATCTTTCCCACTATTAAAAGTGCAGCTGGCTTGCAGTCTACAATTTTTATGTGGGTCTCCAGGAATGCTCACTAACGTCTTGTAAACTCTGTAAAGCTTTCCTGAAAGTAACATTTTTGTTTAGACTTCCCATCAGAGAAATGGTAGCTCCATGGGATCTGAATCTGGTCTTTGGGGCTCTGACTAAGCCTCCTTTTGAACAATCTTCTGTTATGCACTGAAATTTCTTTTTTTTTGGAAAGCTATAACTTTTTGGTTGCTGTCACTTCTACTAGAAGAATTTCAGACCTTTGTGTGCTGTCACCATCAGCTTCATATCTTGTGCTCCATGAAGATGGGTTATCATTTGGAACTATTCCATCTTTCCTTCCCAAAGTTGCATCTAAGTCAAACATATCACATCCCATTCATCTGCCAGTCTTCTTTCCTAATTATTCCAACAATAGAAAATACATTCTTCTTACCTTAGATGTACGCAGACAGTTAGGCTTTTACCTTTGCAGAACAAAATCCTTTAGAAAGGACTTGCAATTATTTATTTTCTTTGCTCCTAACAAGTTTGGACAAAAAGTTTCTAAGGTTTCCCTTTCCAGGTGGCTCTTAGATTACCTCTTTTATTTATACTGTACACAAACATTTGCTGAGCATGCCTAGACCTTATGCCACAGAGCTATATTGACTTTGTCTGCATTCTTGAAAAGTTCTTCAGTAAATATTTGTGAAGTGAACACCGTACCTTCATCAATCATTTTAAGTTGGATTGCACTTCCCATGCTAGAACATCCTTTGGTGCTACTATCCCGAATTGTCTGCTGTCATGATACCTCTATGGATATCTAGTGGTTTGGGATTCTGACACACACATCAGCTTGAAAGTACTGAATGAATAAGATACAAATGTTATGTACTTACCATAATGATAAATGCTTTCATTCATGTCTATCTAATATGACAGCACTCCCTCCCTCCTTCCCTTTCCATGTTTTTGTAAGGCCAAAAGGATTTGTTGGTCCTAGATGAACTTGATTATCATTCAGGCAAGACATGTTTTATCTAGGTCTTCAGGCAATAATCTAGATCTTAAGAAACTAATGTAAGTGGTTTATTATGGGAGGGAAAATTCTTAATGGGGATTGTGGATAGAGCACAAATGTTGCTGCGTCTGATCCAGCAAGTAGCTGGAGGACTTACACTTTGTATAAGATGAACATGAATGAAAGGACCTACCACCACATAACTTTCACCACCCATCTCTGAAGTCTTGTGTACAGAGCATTAGTAGAAGTGTTTGGAGTCACTTCACAGGATCTATATTCTTAAAAGGTCAGACTTTCTTCTTTTTTTTTTTCCATAACAAATCTTTATTGTTATATTATTTTCAAACACAAATAAGAACAAAAATAATTAGAAGTTATGTACCTACCATAATGTTCCATGTTAGTTGTCTTCTTCTCGCCTTCATTCTTGCTGGATGGGTTAAGAGCCAATCCTCGGCTCCGACTTGGCCACTCTAAAAGCTCGAGAGCTAGTTCCACCGGCTCGAGGCTCCCCTATATCCCACAATGCTAGGCAGTAACTTCTCAGATCTCGTTTGAAAGCTAAGCCCAGTAAGGAAATTCCATAAAAGGAACAAAACAAAACTCCTCTAGGTCTGTCCAGGCTAGGGGGAAGGAGGGTGGGACGCAAGAAAGAAGGCGAGAAGAAGACAACTAACATGGAACGTTATGGTAGGTACATAACTTCTAAATGTTAAGTTGTCTATCTCGCCTTCATTCTTGCTGGATGGGACCGCGTCCCTAGCACCTTGTCCCGGGTGGCCTATCGGAACAGACTCTTGAGTACAGTGGAACCAAAGTTGGCTTGGTCCCTAGAGGCCAAGTCCAACTTATAATGAGAAATGAAGGTATGGGGAGAAGCCCAAGTAGCTGCAGAACAAATTGAATCAATAGACAGCCTATCTTGGAAAGCTATAGATGTGGCTAAGGCTCTAGTTGAATGAGCCCTGGGTTTGGAAGGCAACTGTTGATGTCTGATCTCATACACATGGGTAATCAATGAAGTAAGCCATCTAGAGAGAGATACTTTAGAAACTGGAAGGCCCATTCTACCTTCTGCATAAGAAACAAACAGTTGATCAGACTTCCTAAATTGTTTGGTCCTGTCTAAATAGTACCTAAGTTGGTAATGAACGTCTAAGCAAAGTAATTTTTGTTCTGACCTGTTCGAATAATTAGGGAAGAACACAGGAAGATCAATGGTTTGATTCAAATTTGCCAGTGAAGCTACCTTAGGCAAAAAGGACGGGTTAGTACGTAAGGACACCCTATCCTTATGAAACAAAAGATAAGGGGGTCGACGACACAGAGCATGGAGTTCAGAGACTCTTCTAGCTGAAGTGATAGCTACTAAAAAGAGTGTTTTCCAAGATAGTAACTTCATTGAACATGAAGCTGCAGGTTCAAAGGGGGGAAGAATTAAGGACGCTAGAGCCAAGTTGAGATCCCATTGAGGAGGAGGATCCCTGATAGGTGGTTTGAGGAGAAGAACTCCCTTTAAAAGGGCTTTGCAGAGTTTGTGAGACATAATGGAGGACTCTGAGACTCCAACATGAAAGTTTGATATTGCCGCCAATTGAACTTTGATGGTAGACGGAGACGAACCTGAGTGGAAAAGTTCGGCTAGAAAGTCTAAAACTGATTGAATGGCAGCAGTGAAAGGATCTATATTCTTTGACTGCGCCCAACAGGAAAAACGTTTCCACTTACTATGATAAATCTTCCGAGTGGAAGATTTATGAGAGGCTATCAAAATATCTCGAACTGAGTGAGATATTAGAGGAAGCCTGGCTAGAGTTGGAATTGGAGGAACCACGCTGTGAGTTTCAGAGAAGGGAGGGAGTGGTGCAACTGACCCGACTGATGGGTCAAGAGGTCTGGAACTGGGTCCAGATGCCAAGGTTGCTCCAACAGATAACGGTGAAGAAATGGGAACCAAACCTGTCGAGGCCAGTAAGGGGCAATGAGGATCATGGAAGCTTTCTGAGCGATTGTTTTCTGTATTAGTTGAGATATCAGTGGGAAGGGAGGAAAAGCATACAGAAGTCCCCGGGGCCAATCGTGGACTAGAGCATCTCTGCTGGGGTGGCCTGGTTGGGGAAAGAGGGTGAAGAAATCGTCGCACTTGCTGTTTTGGGGAGTAGTGAAAGGGTTGCAGCAAGGCCGGCCCCACTTTCGAAAAACTTTCTCCAACACTGAATTCTTCAGAGACCACTCGTGAGTCATGAGAATAGCTCTGCTCAATTTGTCTGCAATCACATTGGACTTCCCGGGAATGTGCGTTGCTAACAGAAACCGCTGAGAAGAAATCGCCCATTGCCACAGTCTGAGTGCCTCTCGACATAGGGGGTAAGATCTGGTTCCGCCTTGTTTGTTGATGTACCACACTACAGACATACTGTCTGTCTGAATTGCTATAGTTCCCTTGGGAAGAGAGTCTTGTAAGGCTTGCAACGGTAGAAGCACTGCTCTCATCTCTAGGACATTTATGTGCAAGTGGCACTCAAAAGGTTTCCACATGCCTTGGACCATCCTGCCCTGGTAATGCCCCTCCCCCCACCCGATCAGGGAGGCATCCGTTGTCACTGTAGCAACCGGAGGAGAAGGGATGAAAGGTCTGCCTAGGAAGAGCTGGGGAGATGTGATCCACCAAGAGAGATGATTTTTGCATGATTGTGTTATCCGAATAGGATGGGACATTGGAAGTCGTTGGAAAGACCATTGTGTGAAGAGCATCCATTGTAAGATTCTCATACGGAAGCGAGCTAATGGTAGAAGAGGGATGGCCACCGCCATAATCCCTAAGACCTTCAGGATCAATCTGGCTTTGACTTTGTTGCTCTGCAAGACAAGAGAGACCTGTCTGTGTATGTCTGCTATTCTCTGCTCTGTGAGTCTGGCTGACATGTTGACTGTGTCTACATTTGCGCCTATGAAGGGTAATAACACCACAAGGCGACAAGACAGACTTTTCGTAATTTATTGAAATGCCTAGTGTTTGACATGTGTGAAACGTGTAGTCTCTGGCAAGAAGCAAAAGATGCTTGGTGGGGGCTGTAAGGAGCCAGTCGTCTAAATACGGAAACACCTGGAATCCTTGTCATCTCAGATGAGAGGCGACCACTGCCATGCATTTGGTAAACACTCGGGGGGGCTGTAGTGAGTCCAAAGTGCAGGGCCTTGAATTGGAAATGACTGGTTCCCAGCCTGAAGTGGAGGAATCTCCTGGAGCGTCGACTCATTCTGATGTGATAGTACGCATCCTGGAGATCTATTGAGCACATCCAGTTGTCCCGCCCCAAAAGGGGTAGAATGGATTGCAGCGTGACCATCCGGAACTTTGTTTTCTTGACAAATTTGTTCAAGTTGCTGAGATCCAAAATGGGTCTCCAGTCCCCTGTTTTCTTTGGAACCAAAAAGAATTTGGAGTAGATTCCGGATCCTTGTTGGTCTGCTGGAACTGGTTGAATGGCTCTTTTTGCAAGCAGCTTTGAAATTTCTAGTGCTGCTTGCTCCCTTTGACTGGGTCGAACATCTGGAAGGGATTTTTTGGATTGCTTTGGAATGAAAAGGAATGGGATTCTGTAGCCTTCGGAAATGATAGACTGTACCCACTTGTCTTGAGTTAGGGATAGCCAGGCTTCTGGGTACAGAGATAATCTTCCCCTGACTGCCTCTGAAGGTGGACAGTCGGGCAACACCTCAGGGATGCTGAAAGGGCTTATCGGAAAAGGTTTCTCGACTGCCCTGATTCTGCGGGCCCCTTCTGCCTCTAGGACGGCGTCTACCATTATTGTTCCCCCCTCTGCCTCTAGAGGGGAATCAACTCTGTGCGTCAGGCAAATCTCCCTGATATTGTTTGCGGAACCACATCTTTCTCCCCTTCTGGCCTTTGGGGTAAGGCCTAGAAGGAGTAGAAAAACGGACTCCGACGGCAGAGAGAGTTTTGCCATCAGTCTCGCACCTAGTCAGGGTTTCCTTCACTTGAGGACCAAAGAGGGATGATCCATCAAAAGGGGAGTTAGTGAAGGACGCCTTGAAAGGGTCCGCAAAGTTACATAGCCGCATCCAGGCGTGCCGACGCAAGGCCACACCTGTACCTGCCGCTCTACTCGCTCCATCCATCGCATATGAAAGGAGGCGCATGGAGGAGTTAGTTATAGAATTAAGGGTCGCCAGCTGAGAGTTCATCCTATCCTGAAAACCCGCAGCTGTTGGGTCCTTTAACATTTCACTCGCTTCCTTGAGCAAATCCCTCTGAAGACAAGAGAAATGACACAGGTAATTCAGCGAGCGCATAGTAAAGGTCGCTGACGAGAACATCCACTTCCCGTACCTGTCCATAGACCTAGACTCCTTGTTAGGAGGATGAACAGGCACCAAAGGATCAGCTAACTCCTTCTTGGTGGCCGCAGCCATCACCATAGCATCAACAGAGACGCCTTTGGTTAAAAATTCTTTGTCCTTGGGGGCAGTGATAAATTTTGATGGTCTCCTGGGGGTGGGTTCCACTGAGTCAGGAGCTGTCCAGGCCTTCTTTGCCACCACTTTCATGAGGGGGTCAAAGGGAGGGGACACCCAGGAGGTGGAAGGGCAAGAGCCAAACGCCTCAAGATACACCGATTCATCCTCTGAAGGGTTGAGGGCTGGCCAATTCCCCCTCTGTTTTAAGATTTCGAGGATGTCTGCAAAGGAGACATCTTCAGAGGGGGAATGAGGGGAACCTTCAGAATCCTCTAAATCAGTGTCAGAGGTGACAGACTCAGGTGAGTCAATGTGCTTCCTCTTGCACTGCCTCTTCCTAGGGGGCTCTCCTACCAGGTCAGGAGAGGCCTCGGAAGAGGAGGAGATCCCCACTGGGGATACTTGAGGAGCTGGCTCTCTACTATCTGGGATGAGAGAGTGAGCAGAAATCACTGGAGGCACCGTGGAGGGAGGGGCAGACGGAGCCGACTGTGGAGTTGAACCAGGTTCTAACACGCTCCTCATGACCTCAAAGGCACCCCTGTCAGGCAGAGCCAGAGGTCTCCGCTCTGAAAAGCTGAAAACCTCCCCCGGCACCGACAGTGATGGCTCCGAGGCTGATGTCGGAGCCGAACTCACCAGCGCCGAAGCACCGAGAGGGAGAGCGGGGTCGGACAAGGGTCCGATGCCACTCACCCCCTCGGAGCTGACGAGGGAAGTCCGGCACCGAGATTCTTCCAAGAAAGACATTGGAGCAGACGACGGCACCGAAGACAATGGTATCGGTTCCGACACCACCACAGTCTTGGGTCCGAGCCGCTCCGGCTCCGAACTCAAAGGAGTCAGAGGAGGAACATTCTGAGTGATGGGATTAGCCCTCAACTGTTGAGTCGGACTTTGAAGCATCTGGGCCAGTGACTCGGACTTAAGAAGTCGACTCACTACCCTCTGAAGGTCATGATCTGATAGTCTCGACGACCTAGAGGAATGAGATCTATGGCTCCATTCAGACAGCAATGGTGATGCTGGAGCCGAATGAACGGAGCCGATAGATGGTGACCGGGACCTTTTTCTGGAGGTTGGTTCCGATAATTTGATCGGAGCCGACTCACCGATGTCTTCCTCGGCTCCGGACGGAGCCGAGGAAATAGTAGGGACATGAGTTCGAGTGTCATCGGCTCTGGCCGGAGCCGATGTTCGAACAGCCTTTGGAGCCCCAGAAGACGACTCAGAGACTGGAGCCGAAGGTCTGGAAGGCTTCGAGGGTTTCCCCGAGGATTGAGTCGGGGGACCCTCAGGCTTCAATAAGCCCCTTAGAATGAGCTTATTTTTACACTCCTGCAGGACTCTAGGGCTGAAGCCATGGCAAACAGCACATGAGTCCTGCAGGTGCAAAGGTCCCAGGCAGTATACACAAGAAGTGTGACCGTCTGTCAGAGACATCTTCTGACAGCACGAGTCACACTTCTTAAAGCCTGAGACCTTCGATTCCCTAGACATGCCAAGAAAAGTAGGGTAATCACTCAAGTCACACACACACAGATTACCCTTAAAGTAAAATAAACTAAATTAAACTAAATTAAACTAAATAAAATTAATTAATTTCCTCAGAAAAACCCAAACACTCCAACTACTAGGAAGGGAGGGATAAGGCCTAACAGTTTAAGGGAAGAACTCTTAAAGTTCTTGGAAAAACAGAGGGGAACTTGAAGGGGAGCTATAGCGGCAAACGAGATCTGAGGAGTTACCGCCTAGCATTGTGGGATATAGGGGAGCCTTGAGCCGGTGGAACTAACTCTCAAACTTTTAGAGTGGCCAAGTCGGAGCCGAGGATCGGCTCCGAACCCATCCAGCAAGAATAAAGGTGAGATAGACAACTTAACATCATATATTCACAAATCAAGCATTAACTAATATCACTAATAGCCACACTCTATATACAATATTTACAAGAATGCTTCCATGTAATACAGTTAAATATAAAAAAGCATAAGAATAAATGCAAGTAATAGACAGTTGATTACTAAATTCTCTCCACACACAAATAATTATTAATATTTCCAAGTTGAAAATACTATGCTAGTATAATATTAAAAATCTCTTCCCAAATTGTTGGATTATTACATTTTTATTTTGTGGGTTTAATAGTAATTTATGAGCCAATATATGTTTTGTCGCTAGAACTCTAAAGTTCTGCCATGAAGTTTTAGATGGGTCTAACCAATTTGAAGCTATATAAAGCTTCATTAATAGAAAAATATTAATATATATAATAATTTGTGATTTAGGGATCTCTCTCGGGGGAATATGCAGAATCATAAATTTCCATGATAATGTTGTACTCTGGTAACCCACCTTTTGAAGTTGGATCTTAAGGGAATTCCAAAGTTTGAAAATACATTTACAACTCCAGAACATATGAAGAAGATCAGCTGGTTGATTCTTACAGTATAGACAAGTTGGTGAATATTTGGGATTAAATTTATGCAGGGTAAGACGTGTATAATATGCATTGTTCCAAATCATCAACTGGGTATATATTCATTTTCGAAGAGAAGTAGATTTGATGGTCAATTCAATTGCTTTTAACATACTACTTCTATCTGTCAGTAAGATTTTCTCTTCCCAGTAGTTTGATAACAAAATTTTATCATGAAATTGAAATTCTTTAATTAATTGATTTGCTGTCGTGATATATTTAAGATCCTGTTGGAGAGCTTGCCACAACAAACAACATCTATTAATAGCCTCTTCTTCCGGTTTAAAACTTTTAAAATAGCATATAGTGAGTTCTCTAATTTGCCTCAGAATAACCAGATAATTTTTAGGTAAGTTAAGTTCTTGTCTTATTTGGTTGGCCGAACTGTCAAGATGTTTATATATATCAATCAAAGTTAGATTAACTATCAATGGAAACTTGTTGAGATCAATTAGTTGATTATTCAATTTTAAATTAGGATTCTTATGAAAGGGTTGAAAAACCATCATATGTTGAACCAAATCTAATAAATGAAATAAATTATGTAAAGAGAGTATGTTCATTTTAATGTGTTCAATAATCCCATAGAATTTCAATGTATCCTTACCTAAAAAAAGTATTGCTTTAGGATTGATATTTAACTTTAGAATATATTTATAATTCAGAACTACCCAAGGTGGTGTCCACTTAGTATTATTTATATCATAATTGGCAATTCCTAAAATTCTATTAGAATTTACAATTAAATAATACATTTCAAAATTAGGTAATTCCAGTCCTCCTCTATTTTTTGGGGTCATTAATTTATCATAAGATATCCTGGTTTTCTTTGGTTCCCAAATGAATTTAGCCAATTCTTTATGAATCCGTTTAAAAAAACGACTTCAAAAGTAATAAATTGGCTGACCTAAAACTATACAGTAATCATGGTAATATGTTCATTTTGATAATTGAAACTTTTGCTAATATTGGCAGTCGTAAATTTTTCCATCTCCCAAAATCAGAAATTATTTGTTCCCAGATTGCTTTAATATTATTATTATAAAAGTCTTTATTATCAGTAGAGAACTCAATACCTAGATATTCAATATTTTCTTTAAATGATACCTGTCCCACTAAGGGCAATAACGAAAAGGGTTTAGGTGTCTTTAAAGGGAAGATATTGTTTTTTTTCAAGTTAATTTTATAATTAGACACTTTTGAGAACTCATTAACAGCCTTCAATAATTTTTCAGTATCTGATAATGGAGATGCACAATAAATGCTAAGATCGTCAGCAAAAGCTGCCATTAATATTTTAGTTCCATAAATTATTGGGACATTATGATAAACATTTTGTTTAATATATAAAAACAATGGTTCAAGATAGATATTAAATAATAAAGGGGACAAAGGGCAACCCTGCCATGTTCCAGTCTTAATCTGTATTCTTTTAGAGAAGTTTTTATTAATATGCAATGTAGTATAGGGATTACTATATAATATTTGTAACATTTGGACAAACTCATGTGATATATTAAAATACGGTAAAAGATCAAACAAGAAATTTGTATCAACCCTATCAAAGGCTTTCTGGGCATCAATTATAAAGGCATAAATATTTAAATTATTTTGCTTAGCATGCTCTAACATAGTATGTAGTGTGACTGTATTATCACTGGTTTGTCTACCTGCCATAAAACAAGTCTGTTCTTTAGAAATGATATGAGTCATGATTCTCTTCAGTCTAGATGCTATAATAGAGATTAGAATTTTCATGTCTACATTTATTAATGATATCGGTCTATAATTATCCGGATTTTGAGGATCTGTATTGGCTTTATGTATAAAAATAGTTTTTGAGGCGTTAAGGTGTGGATCATTAATTTTATTCCTAATTATGTAGTTAAACACAACTGAAAGTATCTTACCGAAAATATCTGCAAATTTTTTATAAAATTCCACTGTCAAGCCATCAGGACCTGGTGATTTATGTGATTTCATATGCTGAATTACATATACTATTTCTTCTTCAGATATCAGTTTAACCAAGTCATTTTGAATGTCCTCTCCTATTGTTGGAAACTTAATTGACTGTAGAAATTGTTCATAATTCCTGTTAGGGGTCATATCCTTTTGTCCAGAATAAATATTAGTGTATATTTTCTCAAAGATATTAAGAACCTCCTCAGTTTTAGAATATATTTTATTATTAAATTGTATTTCCGAAATCTGCACAATTGGTTTTGTTTGATTAATGATCCTAGCTAACGTTCTCAATGGTGTTTGAACATGACTGGCATACCTCACTAACGTCTTGTACTCTTGAAATGTTAATCTACTATTCTGAAGTAAAAAGAGATCATTTTGACATTTAATCAGTTCCTTCTCTGTTTGCTCATTAAAATCTCTAATCAGTTCTTGATCAAGTAATTTAATTTTTATTTCTAAAGTTTGAATATCTTTGTTTAATATCTTTTTATAATAAGATGCTTTTTGCAAAAGTGTCCCTCTTATTTGAGCTTTAACTGTTGCCCATTCAATATCTGGGGCAAATTGTTGTTTCCCTAAACCAATCAATAAGTCTTTCAAGTACTTTGTAATTTCCAGTATTATATCCTCCTTATTCAATAGATTTGGATTAAGAGACCAATTATAACCTCTTTGTCTCAAAGTATCTTTTACCCCCTTAGTAAAACTCAATGAAATTTTAGTATGGTCTGATATATAACGGGCATGTACCATAACTGTAGGTTCTAGATTGATCAATACTCTTGAAATCAGGAAGAAATCAATTCTGGACCACATTTTATGACATGAGGAATAAAAGGTAAAATTGCTTGCACTATTATCATTATTCAGATAATGAAATGGATCATATAATTGAAAGTCTTCTTTAAGATCATTCAGTGCTAATAGAGCATGCTTGTTAAATGCTCTTTGTGGACAAGATCTATCCAACTTCGGATTCTGGTAGGTATTCCAATCACCTCCAACAATTACATAATATATATCAAATTGTGTTAAAATTGAATATAGTGATGCTATAAATAGTTGTTGGTCATTACAGGGAGCATATATATTTAAAAGTAAAATAGGTTTATCAAATAAGGTAGACGAAAGAATAACATAGCACCACCGTCCATTTTAATCTGTATTAGAATCTAATATCTTTTCCTTGTATTGATCTTTAATAATTATGGCTACCCCAGCACTATTTGACATACCTTCAGATACTACTACTTCTCTAATTCATTTCTTTTTTTTAACATCACCCCATTGATCATTCATTAAATGCGTTTCTTGGAGTAGGATAAACCATGCCTTAGCCTTCAACAATGCATGTAACACCAATTTCCTCTTCCTCATGTTCTGGAGCCCTTTTAACGTTCCATGAATCTACTTCCCACATTTCAAAGATTCACTGTAAGATGAAAGTTTTGGAGAGAGAGCATGGAAAAAAGAAAAAACAGTAAATTCAAAACTATACATAATCTGGAAGCAATCCTTATATCCCGTCCTCAACCAGTGCATACCCACTCTAACCCCGGACCAGGAGATGAATAAGTCCTGTATAATATAAAATGACAAAGGGTTTAAAAGAAACAACAGATATAAAAACACCACAATGTAAAATTTCACACATGTATCACAATTAAGACCTATAAAACCTAACTTCACTACGACAAAGCCTAAACTAAACATTCCCTAACAAACACTGCCATAAACTACATCTCTTTGGTTAATTACTATTTAAACAAATTAAATTAAAAATGTAACAGTAGTACATGTAAAAAGAATAAAGTAAAAAAATAATGCATTTTCAGTAGGTTATAATAATGCACTTTCACTATAATAATGCACTTTCAGTTGGATTAGCTATCTATACATAAACCACATGCATTAAAAGAGAGAAGAGAAAAATACATACTAATATATAACCCTATATTAAAGCAAATAGACAGCAAATTTATTAATATCCTTTGTTATACATTCACCTTATACTAGTTTCATAATAAAGCAAGCTTCTAACTAAATAAAATAATGAAAATAACACAAAACATTAAAAACTATGCTGACAGGTTAAATAAACATTGCTAAATCCCTGCACCCTCTCTAAATAATATAACTACAAAATGTTAACTGAAAGTTAATAAATGAAGTTCCTAACAAGTTCCTATGTGCTTAAATTACTATAGAACAGTGTTATTTAATGTTAAATAAGCAAGAGAGTGTTTAAAACAGTTCTCTTCGGTTTTCCAAACCAGGAAGTCCTGTAAAATGTTTGCGACGGGGGACCACTTTTGCAGACGGACTCCCGGAAGTGCCACAATGAAATCTACACCCTCAACAGCATTTTAAGCACTTCCTGTCTTCCTCCTCATTGAAAACAGTTCATAGAAGCCATAAAATGTCAGGAAACAAGTGCAGGAGATCAAGATAAGGAAAAGCAAACAGTTTTATTGCTCAGGAATAGGCCTAAGCTTCACAAATGCAAACAAAAGATTACCCAGTCCTCGAAGCACAGTAAACATAGTAGCATGCCAGTCCCAGCAAAAGTTCAATTCAAGTCTCTGATGCAGGTAAAGCCTTGAAAATTTTAAGAAACAGATTTCTTGCCTCATTTTTGGTGGAAACAGAATGTTTAGCCCCATCCACTGTGAATATAAGCATATTAGGATATTTCATTTGAAACTTCATTTGTTTGTCAATAAGAAATTTGCAGTAAGGAAACAGAGACTGTCTAGCCTGTCTGATCTGTATAGGTAGATCCTGTGTCAGAGATATTTTATTGTTTTTCCACATAATATAGCCTCCACCTTATTTTGCAGTAATAAGTATTCTATTTACATCTTGATAATTAAGCAGTTTAACATACACAGATCTAGGAAAATTAGATGCTTGTACCTCTCTCAAAGCTCTGTGTGCTCTTTCCATGATGATTTGTTTCACAGTATCAGAATCATTTAAAAGCACTGCAAATATTTGTAGTATGGATGGAATCAGTTCATTATACTAAATGGATTCAGGAATCCCTCTGAAAATTATATTGTTTCTCCTGGATCTTGCTTCTAGGTCTGTAAGCTTACTTTGTATAGCCTGTATATCCACATCATGCAGATTAGTTTTTTTTTCCCAGTAAAACTAATTTGTCCTCAGTATCAGAAATTCGAGCCTCTGTCTTATCCATTCTTTCCAGCAACTGAGTACATGAAATTCCAAATGATTGTATTCGACAAGTCAGTTCTTTTAAAGATTCTTGTATAGGCAGAAGTGCAGTTTTGATATCCTCCATATTTAAAGCTTGATCAGCTTTAGTTTTAGTCCCTAGTTTCTGTTGTTCCTGTGCTTTAGTAATTTATTTGTCGTTTAGTAGTCACATCTTTTTCTGGTGATTGCAATTCCAATAATGTTGTTTTAGTCGTAGTTATATCCATGCTTTTGTCTTCTTTTGACATCTTATTGGAACATAAAAAGTTGCAATATAAAAAGCACACGGTTCCTTTGTGTATTCCTCTCTGCAGAGCTAGCTAATCTGTTGTAATCCAATGAAATATATTCCTTTTTTCTGTTTTTTCTTCTCAATCCAGGATAAATAAGTGTAGTTAGAGTAAGTTTATCGAAGTTTTGATGTTGAAAACTTTGTAGTATCCACTCAGGGTTTTGATTTCCTCAGGCTAAATGGAGAGCTGCAGTTCAGCAGTGTTCACAGAATTGGAAAAAAGTCACAATGGCAGAAAAGGCAACAACTGAAGAGCACTTGGAAAAAATCACAGCAATAGCGTATAATCAGTTTAATATCCGCATTCGTCACTAAAACTTCATCAGAAAACAATGAGCATGAGCACAACTAGTCTTAAATAAATCCATCAATTAGTGAATCACATGATTAAATGCATAAAACATTAAAATTTAAACACATATAAGCAAATATGTTAAAAATGCAAGTAAATAATGATGTTACACCATTAAATGACACACTTATAAAAAGTAAAAGTAAAAATAATAATGAGAATTAATCTAACAAACTTTTAGTGTTACTATGTTTAGAAATAGTCAATTTGCGCTGTTTTAAAAAACATTTTTTAAACTGATTATACGCTATTGCTGTGATTTTTTCCAAGTGCTCTTCAGTTGTTGCCTTTTCTGCCATTGTGACTTTTTTCCAGTGTTCACAGAATGGCAGCCATCTTTGAATCCCCCCAGACTTTCTTCTTAATGGTGAAAGAGTACCACTTGTTATTAAAATAAAAAATGGAAGACCCAGATACTGTTAATACAGCATTCATTGACATGAAAGTAATCTATTAGACAGGTGTGTTAAGAAGACTTCTGTCACATTAGCATGTACATTCTTTTGTTAAGGTTCAGGAGCACAGGTTGAAGCAGTTAGTGGAGCATGATACCACAAAGGAGGATCCTTGAGTACTCCTTTTGCAAAAGCCCTTAAACTAAGAAAGCATGGTTTCAAATGTGCTTATGATGCTACTGCAGTTGGGACTGTCATGAGAAAATATGCACAGTTCTGCATGTAGCTATGGAGGACATTAAAGCCAAGCACCTGAAAGGCTCTTTAGATCTCAAACTTTTTTTTTTGTCTATAAGCCTATGTGGTCTTGAGGAACTTGGAAAGGAAAGATGATGGTCATAGTCAGAAGTGTTTGTCTTCTACCTTTAAGTATATCAGAAGTTGCCCTAACAAATGGCCATTTTTACCAAAGCCTAGGAAAGGGCAAATAAATCCAAAAGTAGACCCTTTCATAAGCAAAAATCGCAGGATGAGGGGAAGAAAGGATGTTATGAAAGCTCTGCCCCCACAAAAGAACAGCTCTTGATTGCTCCAGCCTAACCGACCCCATCCCAACAGCCAGTACTACGCCTAGCAGGGAGATTCCATTCCCTGGAGGAATGGAAGAGAGCCATGACCAATGGGTGCTTGGACCTGTAGCTAGAAGATACTGTCTGAAGTCCAAGACTGCTCAGTAATGATAGCAAGGGCCCTATCAAACCAACAGAACTTAACTGTACAATATTAGAACAAGAGACCAAAGAAATGCTCCCTGGGGACAAGAAAAAAAAACATTTTTCACTGTAGTCATTTCTGGTCTCAAAATAAAATGGCCTGTAAAAGTTCCATTATGGAGTTGTCCAGATTAATCTTCTATCAGTTCCCATATTCAAGATGTCAGCTCTAGACAGTCTCCTTCCATTACTGAGAACTTACTTCATTCTTGGTCAAAACAAATTTTAATGATGCTAATTTGTCCATAAGGAGAAAGAGCAATTTAATTTGCAGGAGCTGGCTACTTCTAGTTTAGCATAATAACAAACCATATATACTAATTCATAACAGGCCATATACACTAACAGAGATTAAATACATTTACATCTGCTCTTAACACAAGCAGACGTAGTAGTAGAAGTATGCATGGATGTGCCAAAAGTCTGCTTTGTTACTGCTAGTGTGTAGACTCTTGTCAGGGCTATGTCTAGTTATTTGTACAGTTTGCTTCAGGGCAAGATCTTCAGGCAGATAAGTGTCCTCTTGTGGACCCTTCCCATTTTCAACTTTTGACAAGTTTCTTACATCTGTTAGAAAATAAAGTGTAATTGTGAGCATTAAAATTATGTACAAGGACTCCCATTCTAGTTTTGCTTAGGCCCTAGATATATTGTTAACTAATCTATTTTTTTCCATTGCCTTGAAGACTGTTAGAAGCAGGCTTTTCTCTCTTTGCAGTTAGAGAACAAGTGTCTTCAGTACTTGGTGAGTGTGGCTATGATGTCAGTCTTCTTTGGTGGACCCCCCCCGGTAAGAAAAAAAAAAGTGATGATGATAACCAAATGTCCTGTCTCTTTTGCTTTGAGACTGATTACTCCACTAGGGTACATTTTCAGCCCCAGGACTGTCTGTTTCTTCTAGGCTGTCTAGTCTGTCCCCTTTGGAGGCTACTATGGCTCAAGATACTTGCACATCAGATCAGACTGAATGTTTTGATGACAGTCAGGAAGGGAGAACCAACAGTCATTATTTAACAGTGAGGGAGAGGCTCATCTAACTTTAAGGTGGGTGACCATGACTTGCTTATAGAAGTCAGGCCTATGACTTAAACTTTGAAGACAATATTCCTAGGAAACATACTCAAAAACAAAACACATTTGTCAACCCCTACCCTCCCAGTGAGAAAGGCAACAGAGAAGACTAGTATAAAGAACTCCTTCCAATTTTTTTTTCAAAATGTGATTTTTCTTCCCTGTAATCCAACACTAAACATGTTGCATAAAGAAAATGAAACATGTAATAATTATTCCATTAGTTTTATGTCTGAACTTATTTCTGTTTGCCTCTCATCTGTTACACCATGAAGGCTACTAAGAGTAGCAAAGTAATTAGTTTAGGTCACTTATTCCAACTATGGGGTAATCAAGAAAACAATGGCATCACATTTCAGATAAACAATGTAGTTTGGCGTCTGAACAAAAGTAAGGCTTTCAGGCTTAGTTTTTAGATGCAAATGAACAAGAAAACTCACACGTACTTTATTATTATTTTTTTCTTATTACAAATTAGTTGTTTTTCCCTTTAATGAAACTTGGAGTACTGCAAAGAATGAAAACATTTTCATCTTACTCTTCTTATTTTCTATCACTATTTTATTTTGCATTGTTTCTACACTCTTTTTTTCTGTAAGTGTGTGTTTCTTTCGGTGTTTTGTTATAGCATTTTTGCATTGCATCATCATAGCAAGACGTTGTCCCGCTCAATTCTCAGCTAGAGCGTCTTCTGTGTGGAGGCATACGTGAATAGGGCGTGCCTTCGTTGAAGGTTGTGCGTCAGGGCTGGTAACCTGGTACGTAAAAATACACTACCAATTATTAGCGGACCGGAGTTCCGCTGTGGCGACCCCTAACCGGGAAAAGCCAAAAGACACAAATCAAGAGGTGGCAGAAGCTGCTGAAAGTTCAGGGATAGAATGCAACAGGGAAAATTAATGTAAAAAGAAAAAAGGAATATATATATATATATATATATATATATATATATATATATATATATATATATATATATATATATATATATATATATATGCTACCATAAGAGAAACAGGCAACAGAATCTGAAATATGTGCATTCCTGTCAAAACATGTATAATGTACACTGTAGTCTGTAATATAACACAAAAATGACAGAAAATATTACTTTACCCTAGAAAATAGTATCATTTTTGGTTCTTATTTCAGGTAAATGTACATGAACTCAAGCCAAAGGCTCTAGCTCTGTCTGCCTTTGAGATTATTACAAATCTGATAATAGCGTAGTATTTAGTGCTGTAAAATACACTAAGGGCTGCAATTACAATCCAAGAGCTTCCGGTGCAGCATGCCTGTGAATTTGTCACCGCATTAGCTGCAAGAAAGCATGACATTGTAGCCACATCATGTTACAACTCAAATGTTCTTTTTATTTTCTGGAATATATTTAGTATTTTCTCTTCAGAGATACTGCAAATTGTACATGTATATTTTGGACATTAGTTTTACTCAGCCATTTCTGAAGCAGTCAGATTGCCTTCAGGTGGAAACAAAACATTGTACTAGACTGTGAAAACAAAAGACCTCTGAAACTCTGGGTTTACTAGCTGTATGTAAGAGGCCATGTGTCAGATCACTGTAGACAGTCACATTAAAATAAAAATGGGAATTGTAGAAAAGTACTTTGGTGCAAATCATACACATGCTGTACAAGTGGACTGTGCCACTTTTCAGAGGATACACTACCTCTGACTTTTTAGGAATCACATAAATATAATAGCCATATAGCACTTTGATAGATCCTGTCCTCCCAACAAACGTCAACAATAATCAATCAGAAGAGATCCTGAAACTGCTGTTTGCATTCATACATCACTTGCCCCAATATTTTGTGCACAGGTGAAATACTCACCAGGTGGAAATCAAGCACAGTGCTGGACTGTAATGACAGAGGCACTTTGAAACATTGGATTTACTCGCTGTATGTAAGAAGCCATATATCTCTTTTGTCCCGAGGTCAAATAGCACTCAGGAGGACATGAAGCATAGTGTCAGACTGTGAAAATAAAATACCTCTGAAACCTGAGCTGTACATAAGAGGTGATGTATCAGTTCCACACAGACAGTTCATAATTAAAAAAAAAAAAAAAAAAAAAAAAAACAAGGATTGTAATAAGGTGTTTGGTGCAAAACACTCACATTTCCAATGGAATGTCTAACGTCTGAGAGTGTATGCTATCTTTAACTGGAATTACAAAATCAAAAATAGAATGGCCAAAGGGCACTTTGGCAGCTCCTGCCCCCCCTAACAGACCATATCAATAATCAGTCAGCTGTATCCTGTCATAAATCACCTGTCTTCAGCTTTTTGTGGAAAGCACCAAGGTGGAAACCAGGCATATTGCCAGAAAGTGACAACAAAAGCCCTCTGAAATTCTGGCTTTACTAGCCGTGTATAAGAGGCCATGTTTCTGTTCCCTGAAGATAATTCACAAAAAAAAAAAATAAATAAATAAAATCATGGACTTCTAATAAGGTGCTTTAGTATAAAATGCCCACATGCTGTCATAGGTTCACAGGTGTATACTAGGCTAATGGCCCTGGAGCCTTTACAAGCCTAGCCCATAGAATTACCCTGACATTGTGCCACCCAACCTTAGTTCCTAGTACCTCTGTCGAGTAGAGCCACTGGAGTGATCCCCAGGGTGAATTTTCTATTTCCCATCCACTCATCAAGATCTCTCTTGAAGAGGGCCAGTGAGGTGCTCTGCTTGAAATGTATGGGAAGTCTATTCCATAGCATGGGCCATCTCTGGGTTATGAACCTGTCTCTCCAGCATGTTCTGTTGATTGTGGTAATGAAGTTGAGGTCTCTAGAGCATGTGCTGCGGAGGGTTTGGGATTTCTTTAGATGTGGCATTTCTAACAGAGCTGGGTCAGACATGGCTTTGTAAGTCAAGCAGAGATCACCTCTAAGTAGGCAATATGAGACAGAGAATAGTTGGAGTTTTTTTTAGTCTGTCTATATAGGACAAGTGTTTAAGGCCTAGGATCCTCTTTGTGAGGTACTTTTGTGGCCTTTCCAGCTGTTGCAGGTGTCTAGTGAGATACATGCCAAATGGAACATTGTACTCAATGATTGGCCTAATGAGGGAAGAGTAGAGAGAGACAATGACCTCTTTCTTCCTGGATGCAAAACCCTTAGTAATGAGATGTGCCACATAGAGGGACTTTCTGACCACAGTGGGAATGTGGTGGTCAAAAGAGAGGTTGCTGTTAACCTGTGTTCCCAGATCTCTTATAACACCTTCTGTGTTCAGTGGACTACCATCAATGTGGTAATAAAAGAGAACTTTTTTTTCCCAAAGGGGATGAAGACACATTTTTTGGCATTGAGCTTAAGGCCATGGTTCTGACACCAGTCGTTGGTCTCATTGAGGCCTTTCTGTAGGATGTCAGCATCACTTGGGGAGTTAATAGTAGCTCTCAACTTGCATTCCTCTGCGAACTTTGTCAGCCAGAGTCCCTTCATGTTGGCCTGGACTTCAGAGAAGTAGATACCAAACAGGAGAGGACCCAGGACCGAACCCTGTGGGACTCCACTCATGACTGGTCAGCAGTCTGACTTGGAGTCAGCTACTTTCACACTGTGGGTTCTATCTGTGAGCCAGTTTGCAACCCACCTAGTGATATAGGGGTTGATGCCTAGCTTAGTAAGTTTTTCTCTGATTCCTGAGTGGGGAATGGTATCAAAGGTCTTGACCAGATCAAGGTAGGCTGTATGAACCATCTTACCTTCATCCACAGCTCTGGTGACTGACTCAAAGAAGTCAACCAAGTTGAGCAGGCATGATCTGCCCTT
Source organism: Protopterus annectens (assembly GCF_019279795.1). Lineage (NCBI taxonomy): Eukaryota > Metazoa > Chordata > Ceratodontiformes > Protopteridae > Protopterus > Protopterus annectens. The sequence goes on from NC_056725.1 coordinate 879,886,529, forward strand.
CACAAAACCAAACTGTGTAGGATCCAGAGTTTGGAGATTCCCTATACCCTTGTTTATTAGGTCCATGATGATGCATTCCATAGCTTTACATATCAGACTCGTCAGGCTAATGGGGCAATAGTTCCCAGGATCTGTAGTCGCTCCTCCTTTGTGGAGAAGGATGACTGTAGCAGTGCGCCATTTCGTAGGGACAAAGCCTGAGGTGAGGCTGTGACTGAACAGGGCACACGGGTGAGGTGCAAGTTCACTCTGTAGTTCATGTAGAACACAGCAAAGGATACTGTCAGGTCCCATAGAAGCTGTATTCTTGGCCTTGGACAGTGCTGTTTTACCCTGTGCAGCAGTAATACTGGGTGCCTGGCAATCTACTGGTATTGTGATTGGTCCTTTGGGGGGGAGGGGGGCAAAGTTAGCACTGAATCTGTTCGCCAGTATATTTGCAATATCTGTTGGCTCGGTATAGGAGATACCATTGTGCAGTAGCTCAGAGTAAATCTGGGTATTGCCATGGAGATTCTTTACACAACTATAGAAGGCCTTGTGGTTGTCTTTACTATCTGCTGCAATTCCATTTTCATAGCTAGCTTTAGAGGATTTGATGAGGGATCTCAACGTTTTGCTGAGGCTGATAAGGGAGTTTTTCCAGTCTTGGGACTTCACCTTATTCCGCATCAGTTTCCTCCTTATGTTGTAGAGTTTGTTTATGGCAGGGGACCACCAGATCGGCTTCCTTTTTTTGAGGAGAGTGTCTTAGTACTATCGGGTATGGCGAGATCCATGCATTTGTGTACATGTTTGTACAGTGCATTGGTGTATGATATGGTGGTCATGCAACTATTTTCCATTTGCATGGGTGCCATGAAGTTAGCCACCTCTGTTTTTAGGTGCCCAAAGTTAGCTTTGGAGAAGTTTTTCATGGTGGTTACTTCTGTTGGGGGGGGGTGAGAGGGATGTGGATTTCTAAGGTGATTAGCTTGTGATTGGATCTAACCAGGGAGGAGTTGACTATTGGTGTGGAGCAATGGTCGCCCATGTTAGTAATGACCAGGTCAGGGATGTTGCTACCTCTAGTGGGGGTAAGAACGAGTTGGTCCAGGGCATTGGAATTATTGAATTCCAGAAAGCATTGGGCAAGTGTACTGGTACATGAGTAGTTTTCCCAGTTAATGGAGGAGTAGTTGAAGTCACCCAGTATGAAAGTGTTAGGCTGGACCCTAATATTCTCCAGGGTGCTTAGGAATGTGGAGTGTGAATCTTGGGACATGGCTGGGAACCTATAGCAGGCTACAACCTGAATCGCTGCCTTACCCAATGTTAACTGCACCTGAAGTATCTCAGATGCTTTATGTTGGTCTACCAGTCTGGAGGTGTGCGTATCCTTTATGAATATGGAAACATCACTGCCTTTGGACCTTCGGTCCAAGTTCTGGGGCCGAAAGGTGTGGAATGAGTTGTAGCCTGGCAGTGCAGGGGTGCTTTCTGCTGCCTTGAACCAGGTCTATGTTACAGCACAAATGTCGATGTTCTCCATTTTAAGGAGTACTTTGAGCAAGTGCATTTTGAGATTTAGACTTCTATCACTGAGCAGCATGACCCTCAAATTGCATTTGTTTGTAGCTCTTATGGTGGTAATTTGGTCTTTGAAACACCACTTAAAAAAGGCACTATAGGGGTGGCAAGAGCCTTGGCCAGTATCCAGAACTCCAGGGATGACAGATACAGGCCATTTCTGGCAAAGCGTCAAGGTCTGTCAATTATGTCATCCCAGGCAGACAGATACTGGATCCCCTTAGAATGACACCAGAAACTTAGCCAATTGTTGAATTCAATCATTTTTTGCTTGTACTGCGATATCATTCTGGGTGATGGTAGGATGCTGCTCAGGGCTAGGGTCATACCCGCCTGGGCTACATAATCTGAGAGATCCTCTATGTCTCTTTTCATATAGTCCAGGGAGGTACATCTCAGGTCATTCACACTCATATGTACAATGACAGAGTTATATTTGTACCTGTTGTTGAGGGAACTGAGTGCGTGTGTTATGTGGTGGATCCTGGCACCTGACAGGCAGCTGACTGTTACTTTCACCTTATTCAACCTAGTGAGTGGGACATCAGTGTGCCAAACTATTGAGTTATATATCACTATTGTGTTGGGCATGCTGATTTGCCTCAGGGGCTTTGGTTGAGTAGCACACTGTTTAGGAGAGTTATGTGTCTCGTGATTAGTGTTGTGTTGTGGTGGTCGAGTGCATTTTTGCCTTGGAGGTCTCTGCTGTTTGGTTAGATTTTTATTGAGAGCCTCTGTGAAGGTGGGTTTGTGGTTTGTGTTTTTATGTGAAGGCAATGCTGGTGTGTGTTTTGGAGGGCTATGTGTTCCATGTGGTGTGGTGCAAGTGTTGACCTTCTCCTCTTGATCAGCTATTCCGGTCTTGGCTGGAGAGTGTGTGGCTTCCAATTTGGATATATAAGTGCACCTCTCACAAGTCTGAGTGTTGGGGGTAAGAGGAGAGGGTTGTCAGTTACATGAGGCAGTTGCTACATTGCCTCAGGATGCCCAAGTTCACCAGGTTAATAGGGGAAAGCACAGGGAACTGACCTTTAGACATGCCCAGCAGAATGTACCCTTGCAGAAAAGTTAAAAGTACCTCTCACTTTGAAGGAATCACAGAAATGTAATAAACTGATTTTAACTGTGTTGCAGGAATATTAACTGAACTGGAAGTTTTGACTCTGCTCTTTAGTTCTCACCCACCCTCCCTGTTTTTGTTTTGGTGTTAATCTTAGTGGCCTTGAAACTGCCCGCCCCTCTTGTAAATTTGTGTTTGGATACTCCTTCTGGGCCCATCTCATTTGCTCACTCAACTGAGTGCAGTGAGATCATATTCTGATTTCAGGCACTCCTACTGTGTACAAAGAGAGCATTGGGGAAACAGAAAAAAAAATGTAAGCTTGTTTCCTGCCTTTCCTGTTAAGTGGTATAGACTATTTGTAGGCTTCTGAGCCCCCAAGCCCTTCTGTGTTGGAGGGAAGCCTTCTAGCTTAGTTTTTTTTTTTCTTATAACTAGCCAGTTTTCTAGTTTCAGCACTCAAATCTGTTTCTTTGATCTCAGCACTTGTTCAGAAAAAAAAATTCATCTGCTTTTACTGTACTTGTGTTTCTACCTACTTTATTTTACTTTTGCATCATCTTAAAAGTACTCAGTTGTATTTATTACTGCTTGGTGTAACTCATTCTAAGCCTTTTGGTTTAAACACTTGGGCTTCGGACCAGTTGTTTTGCACTGAGAGGGTTTGTGGTCTGCACTGTAGTGGCAGAATAGGTAGCTTACATCCTTCTAGGTTGGGAACTGCTGATTGAGGGCTCAGTGTCTGTTATTCTAAAAGTGTATTAATTCTGGTTTAAGCACTTGGGCTTTCAGGCCAGTTATTTTACATTAAGAGGGTTCGTGGTCTGCACTCTTGTGGAAGGAGAGGCTGGAATCTGCCCTTCTGAGCTGAGAATTTCTGGTTAAAGGCTTATAGTGCATGCATATCTGAACTGCTTCTTACTGAAGTTGGTGCGCCTTGTTTGCTGTGGCATAGACTGGATTCGGGCCTGCTGGATCTAGCTTTGTTTGTGTAACTTGAGCACTAATCCAGGCATTCTCTAAAGTATTCAATTGTATTTATTACTGCTTGGTAGTAACTTGATTAAAGTGTAGCTATCATTCTAAGTCTTTTGGATTAAGCACTTGGACTTCAGACCACCCTCTCAAACCCAGGAACCCCACTCGGCCTTCCTGAGAACACTGGAAAATATGAAGGTCTCTCCAAACACCATTATATTGGGCGGCTTCAACTACCCAAACATAGACAGGGAGCATTACTCTAGCTCCAATACCCTAGCCCAAAGGTTCCTAGAATTTATAAACTCAAATGCTATGGAACAACTTGTTACCACTCCCACAAGAGGGGAAAACATACTGGACCTGATCATCACCAACATGGGGACTCTATGCTCCAGACCAAAAGTGTATCCCTCACTGGTAAGATCAGACCATAAACTAATCTCACTGGATATTCACATCCCGACCCCACCCCCTGCCCAGAAAACCACAGTGAAAAACTTCTCTAAAGCAAATTTCACACTCCTCAAAACTGACATGGAATCCTTCAAAGCCAACGGGCCTGTGGAAAATACGGCCCAGACCGCAGAATCCTTTCTAAACGCATTATATGAACACCTTCAGGAGTGCATGGATCATGCGATTCCAAATAAAACCAAGACCCAATCCTCCAAAGGCAGACGTCCTGTCTGGTGGACCCCAGCCATAAACAAACTATACAATAGAAGGAGGAAGCTACTAAATGATAAAGCAAAATCCCAAAATGGGAAGGAATCACTGATCAGTATTAGCAAAAAACAACGGGCACTCATAAAATTGTCTAAGGCCAGCTTTGAGAGAAAAATTGCACAGGACACTAAGGATAATCACAAGGCTTTCTTTAGTTATGTTAGGAACCTGGGTGGTAATTCCCAGATATGCTCAGAATTAGTCCAAAATGACAAAAAATACACCAAACCCACAGACATTGCCAACATCCTAGCTGACAGGTTCAGTGCAAACTTCTCCCCCCCTCCCCACCAAAAGGGCAAATATCTATCCCAGCAGAGTGCTGCCCCCCTGACATCTCAGATGCTCAGGTAAGAGCTGCCCTCTCCAAAGCAAAAAACACAGCATCAATGGGACCAGACAGTGTCCCGGGCTGCGTCCTACATGAACTCTAAGAAGAGCTAAACCCAAACATAAAACTACTGTTCAATCTCAGCCTTACTACAGGATATGTGCCCAAAGAATGGCGTACAGCAACAGTGGTCCCTCTCCATAAAGGTGGTGCCTCAATGGATCCTGGAAACTATCGCCCCATAAGCCTGACTAGCTTGGTCTGCAAAGCTATAGAAAGGATCATCATGGACCTCATAAATAAAGATATTGGGGACCTACAGACACTGGATCCTACCCAGTTCAGCTTTGTTAAGGGCAGATCCTGCCTCTTAAACCTGGTTGATTTCTTTGAAACAGTCACCAAGGTCATTGATGAGGGGAAGGTGGTCCACACAGCCTACCTGGACCTCGCAAAAGCCTTCGATACAATACCCCACTTGGGTATTATAGATAAGCTCACCAGCTTAAATATAAACCCCTATGTCACTAGATGGATTGCAAACTGGCTCAAGGATAGAACCCACATGGTTAGAATTGCTGGAGCCATGTCAGACTCCAAACCAGTTACAAGTGGTGTCCCACAAGGCTCAGTCCTGGGACCTCTCTTGTTCAGTATATATTTCTCGGAGGTACAGACCAACACGGAAGGACTGTGGCTGACCAGGTTCGCAGATTACTGCAAACTAGGTGCCATAATAGACTCTCCAGCCGACACAAGCATCCTCCAAAAGGGCCTCATAGAAACAGACAACTGGTACCAGAGCCATGGCCTCAAGCTAAATGCCAAAAAGTGTATAGTCATCCCCTTTGGCAAAAACAAAGTGCCCACAAATTACCACATAGGTGGTAATCCATTAAGTACAGAAGAAGTAATTAGGGACCTGGGGACCCAAGTTGATAGCAATCTCTCATTTGACAACCACGTGGCCAATGTGGTTAGAAAAACATTTTATATAGCCCACCTAATCATGAAGGGATTCACATCTAGATCAGGGGAGGTCATCGTGCCTCTTTACTCATCCCTCATCAGGCCCATAATTGAGTACAATGCCCCTTTTGGGATGTACCTTACCAGACACCTGCAGCAACTGGAAAGACCCCAAAAGTACCTCACCAAGAGGATCAAAGGGCTCAAACAGATGCCATATGCTGCCCGGTTAAAGAAACTCCAGCTCTACTCAGTGGCATACTGCCTGTTCAGAGGCGATCTGTGCCTGACGTATAAAGCTATGTCCAACCCGGAATTAATGGACATGCTGGACCTCAGAAAATCCAAATCCCATCGAGCTACGCGCTCGAGAGACTTGAACCTCAGCACTGAAATAAATAGGACATGCTGGAGGGACAGATTCATAACCCAGAGGCTCCCTTCACTCTGGAATAAAATCCCAGTCCAGGTTAGGCAGAGGCCCTCATTGACTCTCTTCAAGAGGAATCTTGATGAGTGGATGGGAGATCGTAGGTTTACCCCGGGTATCACTTCTGTGTCACTTTTAGACAGAGGCACAGTATACTAACCTCGAAAAAGGGCATAGCAAAATAAATTTAAAACGGGTGGCGAAAGCCAAACACATTCTGGCTAGGCTTATAAATGCCCTAGGGCAGATAGCCTAGTATGAACCTATGAACCTATGAACCTATGAACCATATTGCTCTTTAACAGATACTAGCCTCTCCCAAAAAAAATCATACCAATAATCAGTCAGAAGTGATCCTGTAACTACCGTTTGCTTTCATACATGATATATTCCCCAAAGGTGATACTCACATTCTGTAGACTTCTAATGTATCACTGAGAATAAAACATAAAAAAACATGATAAGTATATACAGTACCATATTTCAACCTCAGCAAGATCCTGCCTGGGTGTCCTGCAGAGTTCTACAGCAGCAGAAAGGGAGAAGAGTGACTTTCAATGATTTAAGTACCTCCGTTTTGCTTCTTTTGATTGTTTATTTGCTTACCACACTTTATTCTAGCCATTTATTAAGTCTTATTACTTATTTTAACTGTATGCTGTTAAGTACTGTTGTTTGCACTTTATTTGCTCGTTTTAAGTTAAATTAAACTGTACTACTGTTGTAGGCTACACACTCAAGTGCGATAGCTGTTTTTCTGCTTTAAATAGTGTTTTTATAGTTCTAAAAGTTGTATTTTTGGAAAAAAAAAACAAAACAAAAAAAATTATATCTCCTTGCTCATTTCCTGCCTTTCTGTAACTAGAATAGTCTGGATTTCAGATTTGCTGATTTCAGGACTGTATTGAGGTTTCTGTGTTGCCCAGACCTTACTGAGATAGAAGAAAGCTTCTCTGCTTATCAGTGGGGGTAGTAAGCTCTGAGCAGCCATCTGTCACTAGAGGAGTGGGTTCAGCTCAGAAATTGTATTTTTGTTGGCCATTTTGGGCTATTTCTGTCCCTTTCATCTTTCTGTTTAAAAAAACATGTTTGTGCAGTTTTTGAGCTTGTTTAACCTCAGCAAGATCCTGTGTGGGCATCCTGCAAAGTTCTACAGCAGCAGAAAGAGAGAAGAGAGACTTTCAGTGATTTAAGTACCTCCGTTTTGCTTCTTTTGCTTATTTTTTGCATACCACACTTTATTCTAGCCGTTTATTAAGTCTTGCTACTTATTTTAACTGTATTCTGTTAAGTACTGTTGTTTGCACTTTATTTGCTCATTTTAAGTTAAATTCAACTGTACTACTGTTGTAGGCTACACACTCAAGTGTGCTAGCCATTTTTCTGCTTTAAATAGTGTCTTTACAGTTAAACCAAGTAAAAGCCAGCAAAGGTACAAAAAAAGAACTATAAACTCCAAACAAGTACTCTTGACAAGAAAATACAGCAGTCAATTGTTCTTTGATGCAAAAATCTAAGTTTAGTTCACACAAGCAGCTTCCAAGGTTTAAAATCAAAACACATAAAGGCACATAAACGCCCTTCACCAACTCAGCGTTTTCATCTAGTTAAAACAGACTTCATCAGATGCAGATTCATACCAAACTATACATATTTATATCAATTAATATTTAAAATATCCAATCAGCAACACTAAATAAATAAATGTGATTAAAAAAAGCTTAAAACACATGCCTTGTAATTTGTAAAATAAAATGTTAAAAACACACTTAAAAGACTTGAACATTTTCATTCCAAATGTTAATAAAGCTGTATATCAATAAAAAATGAATAAATACAACTAAATATTCAACATCAACTATAATGGATTTAAAAATATTTACTAGGAAAGTCAACCTTCGTTTGATGTTTCCATCAAAAAGTAATGAAGTTGATAGTAAATTGAGGCATAAAATCACTTACAACCCACCCCTACATCCTCAACTAAAGAACTTTGAAAAAATAGTTGAGAAGGAAGTACTGAGAGCATTTTCCAATGTTAGATATAAGTCTAATTTAACTAATAAGGAGAAGGAGGTCTTAGCTGAGTTGCAAGAGAATCTTGAAGTCCGAGTGATGAAACCTGATGAAGGGAGTGGGATTGTGCTGATGGATACTATCATTTATGAAGGCAAAATGAATTAAATTTTAAGGGATACCAATAAATACTCCAGTGTATCTGTAAATGAAATTAATATTTCCTATAGAAAAATTGATGCAGTTTTGGAAGACATGTTAATGGAAGACTTAATTGATCCCAAAACTTTTGCATTTTTAAAAGCTGACAAGCCCAGAATACCATCTATATTTGGTATACCAAAAACTCAAGGATGAGAGGGATCTTCCCTTAAGACCGATAGTCTCAGCTGAAGGATCCAAAACACATCCCTTAGCAAAATATGTGGACAGCAAATTGAAAAAAATATGGTTGAAAAGAAAGGCAATATTGAAAGATTCCTGGGATCTTCTGAGGGAATTTAAGCATGAATTATACAGGGAAGATTTAACCTTTGTTAGAGTGGATGTGATTGACTTATTCTCCAGCATACCATACACTGAAGGTATGAGTATGCTTGAAGAGATAATATTTGAAGACACTGAATTAAATCAAAAGGAGACATTGGTATGTACTGGACTGATGGAATTAGTATTGAAGTACAATTTCATCATTTTTAAAGGGGAATTTTACCAGCAGATCCAGGGTGTTGCGATGGGAGCAGCCTGCGCTCCCACCTGTGCCAACCTTGTTCTAGCCAAATGAGAAGAGAAATATGTTTTGGGATCCCAATATACAGTGCGCTGGATGTTTTATAGGAGATTTTTAGATGATATAGTAATTTTATGGATTGAGACTATGCACAAGTTGGAAGAATTCATGTATTACATAAACAACACTTCTAATTTTTTAAGATTGACCCACAAATACTCCAGAGAGAAACTTGAATACCTTGACGTAGAAATATATAAGAGCCAGGGCAGATTTGAGTCAAGGGTCTATAGAAAGTCTACATTCTGTAATTCTTTTCTACACTATAATAGTGCCCACCCACCCCATTATAAAAGGAATATAGTGAAAGGCCAGTATGTATGAGGAAGCAGAATGACCTCCTCAGAAATGGATTTTCAGCATGAAAGTGAAATATGAGAACATTTTTTTTCTGAATAGGGGGTATCCCACTGAGTTGATAAGAGGGGTAAAGGCAGAAATAAATGAGGGCAGAAAAGGAAAATTTAAGCCCATACTAGGAGAGAATACTAATGAAGTTGATACATACACCGTTACCTCTGAGCAAACCTTTGGAAAAGCATTAGTATTGGAATTTAATGCCTTCTGCGGTTTAGCTAGAAAGGTTGTAAAAACTGAATGGGAAGGGTTTGTTAATTTTACTGACCTGGAAGGAGTGTCTAGGGAACCCATCAAAATTATATATAAAAATTCGCTTAACTTTAAGATTATTTTAGAAAATGACTGGAAAAGGAAGGAAGGGAATAGGAGAAGAAGAGGGACCTATAAATGTGGTCGCTGCTCTCAATGTGGAAATATAGCAAATACTGATCAGGTATTTACAGAAAGTAGGGACAGATTGATTGAGGGCAAATACTACTTTAATTGTGAATCATCTGGAATAGTGTACCTGGCTACCTGTGTGGAATGTAGATACTTCTATACAGGAAAAACTGAGCGTAAGTTAAGGAGAAGGATCTATGAGCATAAATATGATATACAAAACAAAAAAGAAACAAATGCTGTATACAAGCACACCAAGGTATGTGATAGAGTGAATTTCTTATTTTTTGTGGTGGAGCAAATAAAAAAGGAAGCAAGGGGTGACTTGTGGGAAGAAAAAATTGAATACAAGGAATTGTGGTGGCAAATCACTTTAGATGCTGGGACACCCCCTGGTTTAAATGATAATGTTTCCATTGCCCCACTACTTAAAAATCAGATCTGCTAAATTATGAATAGCAAATTTATGTGCATTCCCACTAAATGTCACTAGAGAGAGCATTTGACAACGAAATACTAATAAGTTCATAACATTTTAAATGCAAGCTTTAAACTTTTATATGTCTTTTAAAATTGTATTGTGTGAAGTTGAATAGTTAGTTGTATTTATTCATGTTTTATTGATATGCAGATTTATTAACATTTGGAATGCAAATGTTCAAGTCTTTTAAGTGTGTTTTTAACATTTTATTTTACAAATGACAAGACATGGGTTTTAATATTTTTTAATCACATTTATTTATTTAGTGATGCTGATTGGATAGTTTAAATATTAATTGATATAAATATGTGTAGTTTGGTATGAGGCTGCATCTGATGAAGTCTGATTTAACTAAATGAAAATGCTGAGTTGGTGAAGGACGTTTATGTGCATTTATGTGCTTTGAGTTTACACCTTAGAAGCTACCTGTGTGAATTAAACTTGGATTTTTGCATCAAAGAACAATTGACTGCTGTATTTTCCTGTCAAGGGTACTTGTTTGGTGTTTTTACAGTTTTGACTATTGTATTTTTGAAAAAAAAAATTATATCTCCTTGCTCATTTCCTGCATTTCTGTAACTAGAATAGTCTGGATTTCAGATTTGCTGATTTCAGGACTGTATAAAGGTTTCTGTGTTGCCCAGACCTTACTGAGATAGAAGGAAGCTTCTCTGTTTATCAGTGGGAGTGGTAAGCTCTGAGCAGCCTATCTGTCACTAGACGAGTGGGTTCAGCTCAGGAATTGTATTTTTATTGACCATTTTGGGCTATTTCTATCCCATTCATCTTTCTGTTTAAAAAAAGTGTTTGCATGATGCTAAGCTAAGGTAAACCATTGCCGGTGTCTTAAAGTGTGCTTTTCAAATTTTCCCTTAGACCTTGTTAACCTTTATCTCTGAGCACTCAAATTAGACCTTTAAATCCAGCACTTGCTCAGAACATCTTGTAGCATTTATTGCAAGCTTACTCACTGCTACTAGGACTAAACTTCCATAAAGGAAACAAAAAGCTTAAGTAGCTGATCACTTTTCCAGGCATGTCCAAAGGTCAGTTTCCGATGCTTTTTCCCGTTAACCTAGTGAATCTGGGCATCCTGAGGCAATGCAGCAATTGCCTCATGTACACAGACAACCCTCTCCTCCTACCTCCAAACACATCCACTTGTGAGAAATGCAAGTACAAAGTCAAATGTGAGACTTTGCTTTCTCAATCCAAGACTGCATTAGCCAGTCAAGAGGAGAAAGTTAACACACACGTCAGATCACAGACAACACATAGCCCCCCTGTTCGCACACCACCACTATCACATAGTAAGACAAAACACATGACCACTTTTGCGGAGGCTCTCCTAAAAAATCTGCCTAAACAACCGAGACCTCCAAGGCACAAATGCAAGCAACCATCTCATCTAAGCATAACCCACAAGACACATACCTCTCACAAACAGTGTGCCACTCAAGCTAAGCCCCTAAGGCAGAACAGTGTACCAAACACATTAGTTATAGGTGGCTCAATTGTAAGGCTCACTGACATCCCACTCTCTAGGCTAAATAAGGAGAAAGTCACGGTCAGCTGCCTGTCGGGTGCCAGGATTCACCACATAATGCATGCACCTGGGTCTCTCTACAGCAAGTACAAATATGACTCCGTCATTGTACATGTTGGTGTGAATGACCTAAGATGTACCTCCCTGGACTACATGAAAATAAACATGGAGGAGGTCTCTTTTTTTGTAGCCTAGGCAGGTATGACCCCAGTCTTGAGTACTATCCTACCGTCACCAAGAATGATACCACAGTGCAAGCAAAAAATGATTGACTTCAACAATTGGCTAAGTTTCTGGTGTCGTTCAAAGGGGATCCAGTATCTGTCTGCTTGGGATGACATGATAGATGGACCTCGATTCTTTGCCAAAGACAGCTTGCATCTGTCACCCCTGGGGTTCCAGATACTGGCCAAGGCCCTTGCCACCCCTATAGTGCCTTTTTAGGCAATGCCCTGAAGACAAATTTACCACCATAACATCTGCTAGCAAATGTATCCTAAGGGTTATGCTACTCAATGCTAGAAGTCTAAACCTCAAAATGCACTCACTCAATTCAATCCTCAAACTGGAGAACATCAACATCTGTGCAGTAACAGAGACCTGGTTCAAGGCTCCTGAGAGCACACCTGCGCTACCAGGTTACGCTGCATATCACACCTTTTGGCCCCCAAATCTGAACCAAAGCCCTATGGGATGTGAAGACCGAACCCCCAAAGGCGGAGGTGTATCCATCTTTTTAAAAGGTACACACACCTCCAGACTTGTTGCCCAGCATAATGCATCATAAAGAGTTCAGGTACAGTTATCACTGGACAAAACTGCAGTCCATGTTGTAGCCTGCTACTGATCCCCCATAATGTCCCAGGACTCCTACTCTGCTTTCTTGGGCACTCTGGAAAACATAAAGGTCCAGCCTAATACCCTTATACTGAGAGACTTTAACTACCCCTCCATTAGTTGGAACAACTACTTCTGCTCCAACTCTTTTGCCCAACGTTTCCTGGAATTCATCAGCTCCAATGCCTTGGACCAACTCATCCTCACCCCCACTAGGGGAAATAACATTCTTGACCCAGTCATTACAAACATGGGGGACTGTTGCTCTACTCCTATGATAAACCCCTCCCTGGTTACATCCAACCACAAGTTAATCACCAATGATATACAAATCCTGCCCCCACCCCTGGAAAAGGAAACCACAGTGAAAAACTTCTCCAAAGCTAATTTTGAGCTTCTAAGGACAGAAGTGGCAAGCTTCATGTCATCCATAGAAATGGGGAATGGGAGTATGGCTGCTGAATCATACACCAAGGCACTGTATGAGCACTTACACAATTGCATAGATAGGGCCATACCAAACAGAACTAAGATGCTCTCCTCTTAAAAAAAAGGAAGCCAATTTGGTGGACCGCTGCCATTAACAAACTCTACAGCAGAAGAAAAAAACTGTTGCAGAAAAGGGCAAAGTCCGATGACTGGAAAAATTCCCTTAGAAATCTCAGTAAAAAACTGAGATCCCTCATCAAATCCACAAAAGCCAGTTTTGAAATCAAAATTGCTACAGATACTAAGGACAACCACAAGGCTTTCTTTAGTTCTGTCAAGAATCTGCATAATAATATGCAGCTTTGCTCAGAGCTACAGCACAACGGCACCATTTATACTGAACCAACTGATATTGCCAATATCTTGGCAGACAGGTTTAGTACAAACTTTACTCCCCCCTCACCCCCCAAAGGGCCCATCCACATACCTGAGGAATACCAAATCCCTATTATCACGACTGCATAAGTGGAAACCGCACTGACCAAAGCTAAGAAGGGACGAGATAATATACCAGGTTGTGTCCTACACAATTTACAAAAAGAGCTGGCACCACAGCTGAGTGCCCTGTTCAACTACAGCCTCAGTTCTGGCTTTGTTCCCACTGAATGGTGCACTGCTACAGTCATCCCACTCCATAAAGGGGGTGCGACTACTGACCCTGGGAACTACCGTCCCATCAGCTTGATGAGCCTGGTCTGTAAGGCTATGGAATTTATTGTCACAGATCTTATAAATAAGGATATAGAGAACCTTCAAACTCTGGACCCCATGCAGTTTGGGTTTGTGAAAGTCAGATCATGTCTGCACAATCTTTTAGAATTCTTTGAAGCTGTCACCAGAGCAGTGGATGAAGGCAAGGCTGTTCACACAGCTTACCTCAATCTAGCCAAAGCCTTTGACACCATCCCATACTCTGGAATCATTGATAGGCTCACAAATCTGGACATTAACCCTTACATCACTAGATGGGTTGCCAACTGGCTCACTGCTAGAACCCACACAGTGAAAGTAGCTGACTCCAAATCTGACTACCGAGCAGTTACAAGTGGAAACCCACAAGGATCGGTTCTGGGTCCTCACCTGTTTGGTATCTACTTCTCTGAAGTTCAAGCCAACACCAAGGGACTCTGGTTAACCAAATTCATGGATGACTGCAAACTGGGAGCTATTATTGATTCTCAAGTTGATGTGGACATCCTACAAAAAGGCCTAATGGAGACCAATGACTAGTGCCAAAACCATGGCCTTAGGCTCAATGCCAAAAAATGCATCGTCACTCCCTTCGGGTAAAACACGGCCCCCACAAACTACCATATTCAAGGGAACCCACTTAGCTCTGAAGGTGTTATAAGGGATCTAAGGACACAGGTAGATAGTAACCTCTCCTTCGACAACCATGTCACCACTGTAGTTAAGAAGTCCTTCTACGTGGCACATCTCATCACAAAAGGTTTCTCATCCGGGAAAAAAGAAGTCATTATTGCTCTCTACTTGTCCCTTTTCAGACCCATTATAGAGTACAATGCCCATTTGGCATGTATCTCACTAGACACCTCCAACAACTGGAGAGGCCACAGAAGTTCCTCACTAAGAGGATCCTAGGACTCAAACATGTGCCTTATGCAGATAGACTTAAAAAATTTAAACTTTACTCCATCTCATATCACCTACTTAGAGGTGATCTCTGCTTGACATACAGAGCCATGTCTGACCCAGTTTTGCTAGACATGCTTCATCTGAAAAAATCCCAATCCCTCCATGCTACTCACTCCAAAGATCTCAACTTTATCACAACATTAAACAGAATCTGCTGGAGAGATAAGTTCCTAACCCAGAGACTTTCAATACTCTGGAATAAACTCCCCATTCATGTCAAGCAGAGTACCTCACTGGCCGTCTTCAAGAGAAATCTTGATGAGTGGATGGGAAATAGGAAATTCACCCCGGAGATCACTTCAATTGCATTGCTAGATAGGGGCACAGGGAACTAACATCTGGTAAGCCAGATGATTGGGAACACTATTGGGCTAGGCTTGCATTGGCTCCAGGGCATTACCCTAGTACCTATCTATGAACCTATGGTTGTTTAATTTAGTAAGTTACTTGAAGAAAGTTATTGCAGCTATGGATAGCAACCATGGAGTTCCTACAGTCTACTGGGATCTAGCCAAGACCTTTGACTCTATTCACCATGCAGTTATTCCAAGTAAGATTAAATGTCTAATCACAGACCCTTATGTTGTAAGGCAGACAGTAGATGCCACCCCAGAAATCAAAAAGATAGTTGGTGGCATTCCTTAGGGCTCAGTACTGGGATCCTTTCTGTTCAGTAACTTGTTGTTGGATCTCCAAACCACTAACCAAGGCATATTATAAATTAAATTTACTAATGATTGTAAGCTGATGTTGCCATTCACCCAGCAACTGATAACAGCAAGGGCTAAACCATACAAATCAAAGGTGTATTAGGAAATGAGCTTAAGTTAAATGCAGAGGAGTGTAGCATTGACACCTTGGATAAACAAAACATAATAGCAGCGTACATTATAGCTGGCATCCTACTCTAGAATGATATGGTCATCAGAAATCACAACACTACTCCCTATCTTTTGACCATGCAGCAAGGTAGTCAAAAAGTCCATCTGTCTATCCCACTTAGTAATATACAGTATCTCATTCAAGTCAAAAGAAGCTACCTTTTTACTGTACTCTACCATGATCAGATCAATTGCAGAATATAATACTCCTTTTTGTATGTATCTGTTCAAACACATCACATGGTTACAAAGACCCTAGAAGTTCCTAACTAAAAAAGATGACCAGACTAGAGACTCTCATTTACCAAGACAGGCTTGGAACTCTATGCATATATTATTTGTTTGTATAGACTTCTGTGATTTCTGTCTACCATTGTGTGTTATTGATGACTTAACCCTCCTTGATCTCATACACCTCCACAAAACCAATGGTTCCACAAACAGTTAAACTAAAGATTTGAATATCCATCAACATAGAATTAAAACCTGTTGGAGGGACAGATTTATTACTCAATGCTTCCTTCATCTCTGGAATATCTTACACTTATCTTGGGTGCACTCTGCTCCCCTACCCTACCCCAATTTCCACCCACCACCACTATTCTTATATTTATTTTAAACAAGCCAGTCCTGATCTCAATCATCCAACCACAATCCCACTATCTCCCCACTCCACTTACTCACAAATCTACAGCACCCACTAAAATTCAATCTATTAATTATAATACTCTTCAGGTGCTCAGCTTAAACCCCATTGCAAAACTCCCCTTTCTACTTATAACTTTATAAAACACTCCTTCCTCCCATAATTCTACCCTAACTCATTCCAAACTATAAAACATGTCACACATTCCCCCTTCTCAACTGCTCTACAACACCTTACACGGAACAAGCTATGAACTCTACACTGCATAATTATCCTAACTCTTACTTTTGCAGCTTAGTTAACCCCCTACTGTGGTAATCTCAGAATTTTACCACAATCCTATTCTCCACCATTTTCCAACCCTCTCTATCAAAACCCACACTACTTTTCATATCCCAGCTATCTTTAATTGCTCATACATTGATATAGCCACATTGAAATTACTTCCTCAACTTTATTACACACATATATCCATTTAATATTACAAAATTATATCTAAATACATAAAAGTTGTTTTTCTCACAACATCCCAACTTATCATTAGTGGGGACATACAGCCTAACCCTGGCACTGAAAACAACCCTTTTACACCCACCACCCAACTACAAAATATACTAAAGCTCCCCAGGAAAGTAACTGACCTGTTTATAATAAACCAAAATATAATAAGTATCCTGAATAAAAATACAAGTACATGCCATCCTTTCACTATACTGTCCTGACATAGTTCTTATTACCAAGACCTGCCTTAAACCAGAAATCAGCAACAACGAAATAACTCCCCCAGGGTACAACATATATAGGCAAGATAGAAAATCCAAAAAAAAAGGTGGAGGCCTTGCTTTACTATTCAAAAATAACCTTACACTAGAAATCATTGATTACAACCCTCCAACCTTCAATAATGCAGAGATACTGTTCACCAGAATAAAATTAAACCAAAGAAAAACATAAATTTAATCAGAGCCGATATTCCCCCGGTAACAATATCAACACACTAGACTCCATCCTGCAATGGACTGCAAAAACTCCCCTCCAGGAGATTATCATAATGGGTAACTTCAACACTGATTGGTCCTCTTGTAATGCTCTGTACCCCACTGACCATATTAACCTCCATGGCTTCACCCAAGTTATACAAACTACAACTTGGGTAGATAAAGTATCAAAAAAGGAGTCCATCCTTAACTAGATCCTTACCAACCAATCTGTACTGTCACATCACTCTGGTAGCCTACCTGACTCTCGTAGTGACCATCTCTCAAAATTCATTCTCTGGCACCATGCAAATCCAATAAATGCTTCCTCTTTCCATCAAATTTAATATACAAAAGAAAATTTCAGCCCTCAAGACTTTGTGTCTACCTGCAAACTCTGTAATTGGAATCCACTAAAATTCCTCCCCTTAGACAGTGCAGTAGAATATTTCAACACCACTTTTCTAAACATCTTAAATTATATGCCCCCCCACTAGAACAGTAATAATAAAGTCCAACTATTCCCCTTGGCTCACCAAAGAAACAAAATCAATTCTAAAAGAAAGAGATAAAGCTTGAAAAATGTGGGCCCATAATAAAACTGCAACAAATCAACAGAAATATCTTGAACTAAGAAATAAATCTAAAAAGCAAATCAGACTTGACAAAAAAATCACTATACTGATACACAAGCTAAACACAGAAAGAACCCACAAAAATTCTGGTTGGCTATTAATAGAATTTGATAACCAGGTCAAACTAGCACACCCCCCATCCACCAGTTACTCAACTGACAATATTGCCATCCAATGTAACAAATATTTCACTGAATCCATAACCACCCTAACTAACAATAACTGCCCAACACTACCACTAAATCTCTCTTCCTTAGCTCATAAAAGCAACAGCTTTTCCCTACAACCAACCCCAACAAGTACTATGTATAAATATCTTAAAAACTTAAACCCACAACCCTTGCAGCAGACAAACTGTCTACTGATTAACTTAAAATTTCAGCAGAAACCATATTATACCCAGTCTCATTACTAACCAATCATTCCATCTCAAAACAACATATCCCTGCTCTCTGGAAAATATCACACATAACACCATTACACAAAGGTGGCAACTCAACCAAAGTATCAAATTACCAGCACATTGCTATACTATCACCTTTATCAAAAATTCTTAAAAAGTGCATTCATACTCAAATGCTAAACCATCTCTTGTCTGACAAACTTCTAGTAAATACCCAGCATGGATTTTGCCCTAATCACAGCACTACCATGGCCCTTCTCACTGTCACTAACACTATTAATCAACACCAGAATGAAGGCAACCTGGCATCTTCTATCTTTAAAGACCACTCTAAAGCTTTCAACACTGTTTCTCATAACAAACTTTTAACTGTACTATCAGAACTCAATCTAAGGTACTCCACTCTTGCTTGGTTCCAGGACTACTTATTCAACTGCAGGCAAGCTGTAAAATGGCAAAATAACCTATCTCCTCCTCCTCTACATGTTACATTAGTATTCCTCCAGGGGTCTATCCTTAGTTCTTTTCTCTTCAGTTTATTCACAAATAGACTTCATACTGGCACCCTTCATGCTATATTAGTCTAATATGCAGTTGACTCAACCTTAAACTGTTCAACCCCAACCCTCTAAGAACTTCAAAAAATAACACAAGAATCATCTACCATAGTCGAAACATGGCTATCAGATGCACAACTTAAACCAAACAAAACTAAGCTGATGCTATTTCATCCCACAAAAGCCACCCTTCATTCAAAACAATTTCAAGCAAAAAACTGTTATTATATCAGTCCCACAAACCAAGTGTCAATGTGTTATAATAGATCAAAACATGAAGTTTGACCTTCATATTGCCCAAACAATTTTAAAAAGGTCATAAAAACTCAAAACTCTATACAGATGCAAAAAATACCTATCCTATAATACTAAATTATTGTCAGAACCCACCCTGTCTCCACACTTCTGCACATCCCCCATACTCACCAATCTCAACAAATCTGACTTAGTCAAAATAAATACCTGCTACAACAAAATAGCAAAATTTGCAACTGATTCAACCTTTAGGTCTCACCAATATCAGGCCCTTAAACAACTATCTTGGTGAGAACTATCCAACCTGCTCATCCTTAACTAACTTACTATGGCCCATCAAATATTCTACCAATCTGACAAAACAGCTCTACAAAGCCTAATAAATCCACACTCATGTAAATGCATGCTATGATCCAGTAATAAATCACTGATGGATGTTACCAGAAGCAAAAATAGCTCAGGTGGCTCCCTAGCGTTTATGTCATGTTATCGAAAGATGAAAATAGCGAACGCTATTTCATCAGCCCCAGAACATCTAAACATGAAAATATCAAACATTCAGAACAACAAATTTTTTCCCATGGAAAAAATTTGCTGCTCCGAAACAAAACACATACACACAACACAAGCACATCAAACAAACAGCAACCACACACACACTTAAATTCCTACATCTAACACTACACTAAACTAAACATACACTACTATCTACCCACTTACCTTAACCCAAACCCTAACCCTAAGGTCCGTCACTATCGCACACTCACCTAATCCGCGCCCTAACTCACTTAAACCGCCCCTGACCCTAAAGTCTGTCACTATCGCACACATGCCTAACATGCGCCCTAACCCTAACTCACTTAACCCACCCCTAGCCCTAACGTACAAACAATCGCACACTTACCTGAACCCAACCCGTAACTTTTAACCATAGCACAATGAATACTGAAGCCACAGAAACGGCCAACCAAATTCTTTCCCGAGGAAAGAAATAGAAGTTATGTTCTTACCATAACGTTCCATGTTAGTTGTCTTCTTCTCGCCTTCTTCTTGCTGGATGGGTTCGGAGCCGACCTCGGCTCCGACTCGGCCACTCTAAAGCTCGAGAGTTGGTTCCACCGGCTCGAGGCTCCCCTTATATCCCACAATGCTAGGCGATAGTTACCTCAGATCTCGTTTGTAAGCTAACCCCAGCTTATAACAGAAACAGTATAAGTGTAAAAAACAGAATCCACCTCTAACAACAGGAAGAAGAAGGGTGACCTACATTCTGAAACAAGAAATATGCATAATAGCATATAGCTAAGAAAGAGGTGGTAGAAAGAGAGGTCACAATCACAACTCCTCTAGGTCTGTCCAGGCCAGGGGGAAGGAGGGTGGACGAAGAAGAAGGCGAAGAAGACAACTAACATGGAACGTTATGGTAAGAACATAACTTCTATATGTTAAGTTGTCTATCTCGCCTTCATTCTTGCTGGATGGGACCGTGTCCCTAGCACCTTGTCCCGGGTGGCCTAACGGAACAGACTCCTGAGAACAGTGGAACCAAAATTAGCTCTATGCCTAGAAGCTAAATCCAACTTATAATGGGAAATAAAAGTGTGAGGAGTAGCCCAAGTAGCCGCTGCACAAATGGTGTCAATAGGCAGTCTGTCTTGGAAGGCTAGAGAAGTAGCCAAAGCTCTGGTGGAATGGGCTTTAGGCTTATTAGGCAGTTTTTGGTGTCTAATCTCATAAACAAGGGTAATCAGAGATGTTAGCCATCTGGATAAAGATACCTTTGAAACTGGAAGTCCCTTTCTGCTTTCCGCATAGGAGACAAACAGCTGATCAGATTTTCTGAATTGTTTCGTCCTGTCCAAGTAGTACCTTAATTGACGATGAACATCCAGACAGTGTAATTTTTGTTCAGACCTATTTGAATACTCCGGAAAAAGACAGGAGGTCAATGCATTGGTTTAGATTTGATGTTGAAACCACCTTAGGCAAAAGGACGGGTTAGTTCGTAAGGAAACTCTGTCCTTATGGAACACAAGGTAAGGAGAACGACAACTGAGTGCTTGAAGTTCTGAAATTCTTCTAGCTGATGTGATAGCCACCAGAAAGAGAGTTTTCCATGATAATAACTTTAAGGAACATGAAGCTGCAGGTTTGAAAGGGGAAAGAATCAAAGAAGCAAGAACTAAATTTAGGTCCCAAGGAGAAGGAGGATTTCTTACAGGAGGTCTGAGAAGAAAAACTCCTTTCAAAAAGGCTTTGCAGAGTTTGTGGGACATTAGGGCGGATTCAGAAATACCCACATGGAAATTAGAAATAGCTGCCAATTGAACCTTAAGAGTAGATGGAGATGAACCTGCATGGAAGAGTTCAGCAAGAAAATCAAGGACTAGTTGGATGGAAGCGGTGAAAGGATCTATGTCCTTTCCTTGTGCCCAATATGAGAAGCGTTTCCACTTACTCAAATAAATCTTTCGAGTGGAAGATTTATGGGAAGCTATCAAAATATCTCTAACAGAGTGAGATAATTGAGGAAGCCTGGCTACGGTTGGAAGTGGAGGAACCAAGCAGTGAGGTTCAGAGAGGGAGGGAGCAATGAAACTGACCCGACTGATGGATCAAAAGATCTGGAACTAGGTCCAGATTCCACGGTCGCTCAAAAGAAATCGATGTAGAAAGGGGAACCACACTTGTCGAGGCCAGTAAGGAGCAATGAGGATCAATGAGGCCTTCTGAGCGATAGCTTTCTGTATTACTTGAGAGATCAGTGGGAAAGGAGGAAATGCATACAGAAGTCCCGGGGCCAAAGTTGGACTAGCGTCCCTGCTGGGTTGGCCTGGTAAAGGGAATAGAGTGAAGTATTCTCTGCACTTGCTGTTTTGGGGAGTAGCAAAAAGATTGCAGCAAGGCTGACCCCACTTGAGAAATATCTCTCTCACTACAGAGTCTTTCAGAGACCACTCGTGAGGCATGAGAATAGCTCTGCTCAACTTGTCCGCAATGTGATTGGACTTCCCGGGGATGTGCGTTGCTATCAGAAAACGCTGAGAAGAAATCGCCCATTGCCACAGTCTGAGTGCTTCTCGACACAGGGGTATGATCTGGTTCCGCCTTGTTTGTTGATGTACCACACTACAGACATATTGTCTGTCTGGATTGCAATTGTTCCCAAGGGAAGAGAGTCTTGAAGGGCTTGCAACGCTAACAGCACTGCTCTCATCTCCAGAACATTTATGTGCAAGTGGCATTCGTTTGGTTGCCATGTGCCCTGGACTGTCCTGCCCTGATAATGCCCCCACCCGATCAGGGAGGCATCCGTTGTCAGAGTAGCAACCGGAGGAGGTGGAACAAATGGTCTCCCCAACAGGAGCTGGGGGGAAGACATCCACCACATGAGATGCTTTTTGCACGCTTGCGTGATCATAATGGTGTGAGACATTGGAAGTTCCTGGTATGACCATTGAGAAAAGAGCATCCACTGAAGGATCCGCATGTGGTATCTGGCCAATGGGAGGAGAGGTATGGCTGCCATGATTCCCAACACCTTTAGAACTAACCTGGCTTTGGCTCTGTTGTTGTTGAGAAGAAGTGACACCAATTTTTGAATGTCTGATATCCTTTGGTTCGTTAGTGTTGCAGACATGTTTACAGTATCTAAATTTAGCCTTTGTAGGTAATAGTACGACAAGGCGACAAAACAGACTTTTCGCAATTTATTGAGATACCCAGTTTTGACAGACGCGAAAAGTGTAATCTCTGGCCATCAGAAGGAGATGCTTGGTGGGAGCTGTGAGGAGCCAGTCGTCCAAATATGAAAACACCTGGAATCCTTGTCGTCTCAGGTGAGAAGCTACCACTGCCATGCATTTGGTAAACACCGGGGGCAGTGGTGAGACCAGAGGGCAGGGCCCTGAATTGAAAATGACTGGTTCCCAGCCTGAAGCGGAGGAATCTTCTGGAGCGTCTGTTCATTTTATGTGATAGTACGTCCTGAAGGTCTATAGAGCACATCCAGTTTCCTTTTCCCAATAGGGGAAGAATGGATTGCAGCGTGACCATCCGAAATCTTGTTTTCTTGACCGATCTGTTCAAGATACTGAGATCCAAAATTGGTCTCCAGTCCCCTGTTTTCTTTGGAACTAAAAAGAACCTTGAGTAGATTCCGGATCCTTGTTGGTCTGCTGGCACTGGCTGAATAGCTCTTTTGCAAGCAGTTTTGAAATTTCCAAAGCTGCTATATCCCTTTGAGCGGTGGAACATCTGGAAGGGATTTTTGACTGATTTGGAAAGCGAAGAAAGGGGATGGAATAACCTTCGAAATGATGGACTGTACCCATTTGTCTTGTGTCAAGGATAGCCAGGCTTCTGGGTACAGTGACAATCTTCCCCCGACTGCCTCCGAAGATGGGCAGTCGGGCAACACCTCAGGGATGCTGAAAGGGCTTGTCAGGAAAGGCTTCCCGATTGCCCTGGTTCTGCGGACCCCCCCTGCCCCTAGGGCGACGTCTACCATTGTTATTCCCACCTCTGCCTCTGGTAGGAAAACGACTCTGTGCGTCAGGCGAAGTCCCTTGAGATTGTTTATGGAACCACATCTTTCCACCCTTCTGGCCTTTGGGGTAAGGCCTAGAAGGAGTCGAAAAACGGACTCCGACGGCAGAAAGGGTCTTGCCATCAGTCTCGCACCTAGTCAGGGTTTCTTTCACTTGAGGACCAAAAGAGATGATCCATCAAAGGGAGTTCGGGAAAGACGTCTTGAAAGGTTCCGGAAAGTTGCATAGCCGCATCCAGGCGTGCCTACGTAAGGCTACCCCTGTTCCTGCGGCTCTGCTCGCTCCATCGGCCGCATAAGAGAGCGCATGGAGGAGTTGGAAATGGAATTAAGGATAGCCAGCTGCGTGTTCATTTTTCTTGGAACCCCGCAGCTGTAGGGTCCTTCAACATCTCACTCGCTCGCTTCTTGACCAAGTCCCTTTGAAGACGAGTGAAATGGCACAGGTAATTCAGCGACGCATGGTAAAAGTCGCTGAGGAGAACATCCGCTTCCGTACCTATCCATGGACCTAGATTCCTTGTTAGGTGGATGGACAGGCACTGAAGGATCAGCCAGTTCCTTCTTTGTGGCGGCAGCTACCACCATAGCATCTACAGAAACTCCTTTTGATAAAAATTGCTTGTCTGATGGAGCTGTGATGAATTTGGAGGGTCTCCTGGGAGTGGGGTCCACTGAATCAGGAGCCGTCCATGCCTTTTAGCAACCACCTGCATGAGGGGGTCAAGGGGGGACACCCAGGAGGTGGAAGGACGAGAGCCAAACGCCTCAAGATACACAGATTCGTCCTCCGAAGGGTTGAGGGCTGGCCAATTTCCCCTCTGTTTAAGGATCTCCAGAATGTCTGCAAATGAGACATCTTCAGAAGGGGAACGGGGAACCCTCAGAATCATCCAGATCTGTCTCCAGCGTGATAGACTCAGGTGGGTCAATGTGTTTCCTCTTGCTCTTCCTCTTCCGAGGGGGCTCTTCTGCCAAATCAGGAGAGGCCTCGGAAGAGGATGAAATCCCCAAAGGGAGCTCCTGAGGAGTTGGCTCTCTGCGGTCCGGGATGAGGGAGTGAGTCGACTTACCCTGAGGCAGCATAGAGGGAGGGGCTGACGGAGCCGACTGTGGAGTAGAGCCAGGCTCTAACACACTCCGCATGACCTCGAAAGCACCCCCGTCAGGCAGAGCCAGAGGTCCCCGCTCCGAGGAGCTAAGGACCCCCCTCGGCACCGACAGTGATGGCTCTGAGGCCGATGTCGGAGCCGAACTCACCAGCGCCGAAGCACCGAGAGGGAGAGGGGGCTCGGACAAGGGTCCGATGCCACTCACCCCCCCGGAGCCGACGAGGGAAGTCCGGCGCCGAGATTCCTCCATGGAAGAAAACGGAGCCGACGACGGAGCCGAAGACAATTGTCTCGGCTCCGAGGTGACCACAGTCTCGGTTCCGACACGACCCGGCTCCGAACTCAAGAGAGTCGAAGGAGGAAGGAGTTGATGGACCGGGACAGGCACCGACTGATGAGTCGGGCTCTGAAGCATCTGGGCTAGTGCCTCAGACTTGAGTAGTCGACTCACCACCCTCTGAAGGTCATGATCGGACAGCCTCGATGACCTAGAGGAATGAGACCTTTGGCTCCGTTCAGACAGCAGGGGAGATCCTGGAGCCGAATGAACGGAGCCAGGAGAAGGTGACCTAGACCTCTTTCTGGTTGTCGGCTCCGAAGATCTTGTCGGAGCCGACACGGGTACCTCGATAACCTCGGCTCCGGCCGAGCGGAAGCCACAGAAACTGTGGACTGAGTCTTATCGACTCCAGCCGGAGCCGATAAAGGCAAAGGTTGAACAACCTGAGGTCTCGGCTCAGAAGCCGGAGCCGAAGACCTCGATGCCTTGGAGGGCTTCCCTGTTGAAACAGACAGGGAATCCTCAGGCTTCAACAAGCCTCTCAAAATAAGCTTGTTTTTTCTTTCCTGCAGGACCCTGGGGCTGAAGCCATGGCAGACAGCACAGGAGTCCTGCAGGTGCAAAGGCCCCAGACAATAGACACAAGAAGTGTGAGCGTCTGTCAGAGACATCTTCTGACAGCACGCATCACACTTCTTGAATCCGGAGACCTTTGCTTCTTTAGACATAGCCTAACTGGTGAACACAAACACACACTCAAACACACCAGTTATACCCTGTCAGAATAACAAACTTTAGTAAAAATACTAAAACATAAAGTACAATAAACAGTAGTACTCTACACAAACACTCCCTAGGGAAGGGAAGGCCTAAGGCCCAAGGGAAGAACTAAAAGTTCTTTTAACAAGAAACGGAAAAATTAGGTTCGGGGATAAAGTTCAATGAACTACTCTAATTTAAGAATAATTAAACTAAAAAAAGGGGTAAAAAGAGTAACTTTTTATAGAAAAAGCTAAAACTCACCAGGAACCGGTAGAATAACCAACCTCGAAGCTGTAGCGGCAAACGAGATCTGAGGTAACTATCGCCTAGCATTGTGGGATATAAGGGGAGCCTCGAGCCGGTGGAACCAACTCTCGAGCTTTAGAGTGGCCGAGTCGGAGCCGAGGTCGGCTCCGAACCCATCCAGCAAGAATGAAGGCGAGATAGACAACTTAACATTTTGCTGTTCTGCAGCTTCGCTGTTCTTAGCATCACTGAATAGTGTTCGATATCAGAACATTTGAAGTTTTAATATTTCGATGTTCTGATATAGACCCGGCTACCTATACTCCAACTGCATTGCTAAAATCTGGAACGCCATACCCTTGAACATAAGAAATACAGCCAACTTCAAATATCTTATCAAATCCCATTTAGCTACTTCATGGATGTGCACCTGTTCCAACCCAGTCTAAACTACTCACATGATATTTACAGACATTTTGCAACATGTGTCTTAATAAAAGCATATCTAGGATGTTATTCACATAAGGCTAACACTATCACTGATGTTTAATCACACTGTCTTTTTCTGTAGTCTATACTCTTATCTTATTTTAATATACCCATAATTAAATAATGTAACTGCATATGACACCAACCCTACATAGTATTAAGTAAACCTTTTCCCATTTTCACTTACCTGGTTTAAAAACTAAGAGAAGCTACTTAAGATTAATATATACAGGTCTGACTTAGTTTTTTTTTACTTCTATTTTCTATTCTTTCTTATCTCAATGTTTTCTTCTTCTTTCTTATCTCAAAGTGTCTTCGCCATCACCTATCTAATTGAATTATCTTGACCTACTGTATAATGTGCTATATAGTACTATATACAACTACCAATAAAAAACAACCACTTAGAATTGTATATAACAATTTTGAATGTATTAAGACAAATGTTCTGTTGTATGTCTGCCATTAACTTAATTCTTTCTATATTGTAATCTTGTTCTGCTAATGTTGGAGCTTTTCTAGTAGACTCCAAAGAACTTTTCCTCAGGTGGATAGCAAATGTTGGAGGTGTGACAGACAACAAAGAGGTAGCTGGGAACATATTTTTTGGGAGTATGGAGAGATGGCAGGCTTTAGGGATTCCCTGCGGATTGCTCTGTCTGAGATGCTGGGTGGGCAAATTGGACTGACTGGGGAGATGATTTTTTGAGTTATGCTTCAGAATCAGAATTATCTAGACATGGTAAAGCCTTGCTGTGTCTAATTATTGTGACTGCCAGAAAAGCAATTACTAGAAAATGGAAATCAAAGTCTAGACCAATCTTACTAAAAGTGGTGAATATAATAACAGAGATAAAACAACTGGAATTGGGATCTTCAGAACAGGGAAGGAGCAAACTACAAAGGAAAAAAATGGGAATTATGGGAACAATATATGCAGAGCAGGAATGTGGTTTAAGAGGCAGGATTTGAATGAGCCATGTAATGCTTAACTGACAATGACTGACTGGTTTATAAGTGGTGTATGTTTGCAACTACAGTTGTTTCAATGGTGTCTGTGATGTAAACTGTTTGCAACTAAAGTGATATCATTTTGTATGTTTTTCATTTAGATAAATGTAAGATTGCCTTTGTCATATGTGAAAATTTAATAAATATATATAGAGAAAAAAATGTTGGAGCCTTTCTCCTTGGTCCTCTGCTGACAATGAGCAGTCTGTCCAGTTGAACTTTCCTGGTAAACAAATGTAAAATAAAATAAAATAAAATAAAAAGGGGATTTCTTTAAATAAGTAAATAACATATTAGGACAAGTAAATATAGATTTGGCTACAGACCGAGATGGAATAGGGTATGAGATCTGTAAAATTTTAAGGGATTGGCAAAAACATTTAAATATTTTGAATAAATGGTTAAATGGAGGTTTTATGTATAAAGAATGAAGTAGTAGAATACTTAAATTCACATGGAAGATAGAAGAGAATTAAAAAAACTGGAGACCAATAGTATTAAATAATAATGATTATGTGATCTTTATGCAAAGAATACAAAAGAGATTTGAAACTAAAATGGAAAATATTATGGAAGCTAGGATATATATATATATATATATATATATATATATATATATATATATATATATACATATATATGGGTCTACGTCATAAGATTGACAGACCATTTGATCGACATTCATTTGGTCGACAACCAGTATTCAAGGCACTTAACAGGGATTTGCCCCCTCCCCAATGTTGTGTGACCCTGGAGCTGATATATATATATATATATATATATATGTATATATATATATATATATATATATATATATATATATATATATATATGGGTTCCTATGAATTCACTGACAGTCAGAACATCGACACTCACCTCATCGACACCAAAGCATCGACTGTTCATAACATCGACATTTCAGGTAAGCGATCTTCCCCCTCACAGGACCCATGGTAGCACTTGTTTCTCTGTTGCAACGCGTAAGGTTTACATGACTGTTTACAATTTGCGTTGTCATTAACTTCGTAATAGAGAAACAAGTGCTACCATGGATCCTGTAAGGGGGAAGATCGCTTGCCTGAAATGTCGATGTTATGAACAGTCGATGCTTTGGTGTCGATGAGGTGAGTGTTGATGTTCTGACTGTCGATGAATTCATAGGAACCCATATATATATATATATATATATATATATATATATATATATATATATATATATAGTTAGGGGAGGTATGGGGGTGAAGCCCCCCACCTATTTCCATTTAAAACATGAAAATACAACACAAACTACACACACCTCCTAACTATATAACTATATATATATATATATATATATATATATATATATATATATATATATATATATAGGTTCATAGGTTCATAGGTTCATACTAGGCTATCTGCCCGAGGGCATTTACAAGCCTAGCCCATAGTTTTGTGGCTTACGCCACCCCTTTAGTATGGGGAACTATACCCATTATTTTGCTGTGCCTCTGTCGAGCAGTGACACTGAGGTAATCCCTGGGGTATATCTGCGATCTCCCATCCATTGGTCAAGATTTCTCTTGAACAAGGCCAGCGAGGTGCTCTGCCTCACATATACCGGGATTTTATTTCACAGCATAGGGAGTCTTTGGGTGATGAATCTATCCCTCCAGCACGCCCTATTAATAGCCATGTCGAGGTTTAAGTCTCCCGCCCTTGTGGCTCTGACGGATCTAGATTTTTTGAGGTGAAGCATATTCATCAAATCTGGGTTTGACATGGCCTTGTATGTTAGGCAAAGGTCACCTCTGAGCAAGCGGTAAGCGACTGAATAGAGCTGGAGTTCTTTCAGTCGGGCAGTATAAGACAGATGTTTGAGACCCTTTATCCTTTTGGTGAGGAACTTTTGTGGCCTCTCCAGCTGCTGCAAGTGTCGGGTCAGATACATTCGAATGGGGCATTGTACTCAATCATTGGTCTGATGAGTGATGAGTATAGGGAGACTATGACCTCCTTGATCTAGATGAGAATCCCTTCATGATAAGGTGGGCAATGTAGAAGGTCTTCCTAACTACTTTAGCTACATGGGTGTCGAATGACAGACTACTATCAACCTGGGTCCCCAGGTCCCTGATAACTTGTTCTGTGCTCAGTGGATTGCCACCTATTTGGTAGCTAGGGGTAACCTTGTTTTTCCCGAAGGGTATGACTATGCATTTTTGGCATTTAACTTTAGGCCATGGCTCTGGCACCAGTTATCCGTTTCTGTGAGACCCTTCTGAAGGATATCTGTGTCAGATGTGTTTTCTACTATGGCCCAGTTTGCAGTCATCTGCAAACTTTGTCAGCCATAACCCTCCTGTGTTTGCTTGTACTTCGGAAAAGTAGATGCCAAACAAGAGTGGGCCCAGGACTGAGCCCTGTGGTACACCACTTGTGACAGGCTTTGAGTCTGACATGGCGCCAGCAACTCTGACCCTGTGGGTTCTGTCACTCAGCCAGTTTGCAACCCATCTTGTGATGTATGGGTTAACATTTAAGCTGATGAGTTTTTCAATGATACCCGAGTGGGGTATTGTATCGAAGGCCTTCGCCAGATCGAGGTAGGCTGTATGGACTGCCTTTCCCTCATATATATATATGGATCACCTTTAAAACCTCAAAATCGCATTCCGCCGACACACTAATAACCGACACCAAAGGACCGACAACAAAAAACGCAGACAACGCGAAACACCGAAAACCATTACAGCAACACACTACACGTAAACAACACAGTACACTACATAACATATGCACTATCCCTAACCCAAACCCTAACCCTAAGGTCCGACACTACCGCACACTTACCCTACCTGCACCCTAACCCTAACTCACTTACCCACCCGTAACCCCATGATCCGACACTACCGCACACTCACCCTACCTGCACCCTAACCCTAACTCACTTAACCCACCCCCAAACCCACAGTCCCTCACTATCGCACACTTACCTGTCCGCTCCCTAACACTAAATCCCTCACTCGATCGCACACTTACCGAGTCCGTCGGGTTCTCACCTTGTCGGTCATCTGCATTGTCGGTGTTTTCGTCCCGTCGGATTCCGTGTCGGCGGAACACGTTGTCGGGCATCTAAAGGTGACCCATATATATATATATATATATATATATATATATATATATATATATATATATATCAACTCCAGGGTCGCACAACATTGGGGAGGGGTGCAAATCCCTGTTTTTTGCCTTCAATACTGGTTGTCGACCAAATGAGCTGTCGACCAAAATAACATCGATTAAATGGTCTGTCGATCTTATGAAGTAGACCCATATATATATATATATATATATATATATATATATATATATAGTAAAATGAGGAAAGGATGTCAAGAATTATTAATGATAGAGGAATTGTGGATATCATGGACAGAAAAGAAGCAGCAAAATGGCAATAATAAAGTAAAAATATTTGTAAATGGCTGGTTAAGCCAAGAGGCACATATGAAGAGTGGTGTAAGACAGGGATGTTCAATGAGTTATATACAATTTGCATTAGTAAAAAAAACAATCCAAGGTGGAATAGACCAACAAACCAGCCAAATGTATTAAAAACACTTCTTTATTCCAACAAACGATTCAGCCAATAACGGCCCACAGAACAAGATAAAATAAACGTTGAGCGCACTTTCCCTTTGCCAAATACAAAGCTTCCTCAGAACAACCGTTATTCAAACATAAAATGCTTATATACACTGTTAATGCATTAATTCATTGGATAATTGAATCCTTGTGTTCAACAATTATGATGTTAAAGTTGCACTACACAAAATCTCATAATCCAACTATGTTACATCTAAAATATTATAATGCATAACAGTACTCTCCTCTCTTAAAATAATTAATGTTAAACTATATAAATGTAAACTTTTGTCAATCGTAATAATTGTGATCAACCTACACAATCCAACATAACTACCTCAAAACAAAGAAATGGTTGTATTAAAAACACTGACTTTATGTTAACAATCAACATAAATAAATGAATGTGCAAAGTATGTTATAAAAACTGATAAACTCGCATCCCTAGTATAACTATATCGAAATGTGCTAAATATCCACACAAAAAATATGTATTATCTAATTTATAATATTATGTGATATTAATAATATATTATAAAGTTATCCACTCACTGAATGGATTGTAATGAATTCTAAAAAATTATCTATTACAGCTGAAGAGAATTGTTGTTATAAAATGCCTCCTATATCCACTATTCAAAACCCTTTATTAATGGATGTAAAAAATACATATAGAAAATAAATACCTACATTTGTATAACAATACATACACCATGTTTTATGTACCTTACAATTTAGCCTGTCTTAATTTCAGTACACTGCCTATACTAATATAATCATTGTAACCCGGGGGGTCTACTGGCAAGACATCATATATGGTGGTGATTGGAAAACAAGATTAGCCTGTAAGGAAAGCAAATGGCAGATGCTCACTGATTCTACTACGAGTCCAGGTATCAATGAATACATAAGTATCAAACCTTTTTTGGTATTGGGCTCTTAAGTATAAATCAATTAATATATTACCAAAATACGTAATTCAGGTATACAAAAGTTATGTTTTAGCAGTTGCAGTTTTTTATAAAATAAGTCATAGTACACCAAAATCGTTGCAAATATTAATTTTATTTAAATATTTCATACATATGTATTTATATTTTATATTTTATATATTTATATTAATATTTATATTTATATATGTATATATGTTACATTCATATATTTAAGCACCAGTAACATTTTATATTGAGATTTTAAGAATTCAAGTACTATCATTAATTTTAAAGCTTTGTATATTTATGATCAATAGCTGGTGATATTGTTTGAATCTGTTGCAGTGCATAAAGGTACAAGCAGAAAAGAAAGTCAAAAGGTTATTTTAAGCATCCATATTTTAAGTATCCACATTTTTCAGCACTGAGAATAGTATGTTTCCTTTGTTATAGTGAATACTATGTTCCTTTAAGAGATGATTATAGTATTGGCACCAAAAAAGTTTTTTAAATGTTGGTTTTTGTCTTATTCACTAGTTCTGAAGAAGTCTGCGCTGAGCAGATGAAAGCGCTAAACTAGTGGATTATGGTTTATGTCAGTTCAAAGTTTGTTTTATCATCACAATAAAGAAGATTTTAGCAGTTGGCGTTATTTGTGGATACAACGATTGATTTGGAGATACTAGCTTTAACAGGCTGTGCTGTTGTGCTTTGCTGTTCCAGTTACGTGTTTCTGACTCAGCATTTGCCATAAACCGGTGTTTTCATTTTTATAACATACTTTGCACATTCATTTATTTATGTTGATTGTTAACATAAGGTCAGTGTTTTTAATACAACAATTTCTTTGTTTTGAGGTAGTTATGTTGGATTGTGTAGGTTGATCACAATTATTACGATTGACAAAAGTTTACATTTATATATTTTAACATTATTTTAAGAAAGGAGAGTACTGTTATGCATTATAATATTTTAGGTGTAACATAGTTGGATTATGAGATTTTGTGTAGTGCAACTTTAACATCATAATTGTTGAACACAAAGATTCAATTATCCAATGAATTAATGAGTTAACAGTGTATATAAGCATTTTATGTTTGAATAACGGTTGTTCTGAGGAAGCTTTGTATTTGGCAAAGGGAAAGCGTGCTCAACATTTATTTTATCTTGTTCTGTGAGCCGTTATTGGCTGGATCGTTTGTTGGAATAAAGAAGTGTTTTTAATACATCTGGCTGGTTCATTGGTCTATTCCACCTTGGATTGTTTTTTTACTGGTGATACTGTTCTTTTGTGGTTTCTACAATTTGCATTAGTTATGAATGTGATAGTATGTGACATAAGTTATAAAATGAAGGAGGCAGGCTATATAACACCTGAATGGTTAAGAATCCCAGTTCTGTTAACATATGTAGATGACATTATAATATTTGCAAAAAACAAAATTTGGATAAAAGAAGCAATAATTTGTACAAATGAGTGCCTAAGATGATCTGGATGGCTTTAAATAAACATAAAAGTAAATCTTTAGGTGATGTAGTAAAGATTTGGGGTATATACTTTACAATGAATTAAATTTCTGTTGGGTATAAAATCTGGGAATAAAGATGTAAGTAGAATTTAATGGGAAAAGAAATAAAACGAACGTCTTTTCTGGAGAACATAAAAATTATCATTCAGAAAAAAATGCTTATTTGATCAAGTCAGTACTGTCGGGGGAAATGACATACTTAGCAAGTGTATTTATGTCAATAACAGTATTTGAAAAGGAATTATTGCAGATATATATTTTTTTTCATTTATATGGGGTTCTAGATTAAACCCAGTAAAAAAGGAGTTTTAGGGTTAATCAGGGTTAGGGTTAATTAACCCAGTGGTATATCCTGCTTCATTAAATTTGTGCAAAGTGTTAAAGTGGATAAATGAAAAAAGATTACAGATTAGTAGTAAAACTGTATAAATGTAAGTAGGATACATTTGGTGGTATGGTGAAAAAGAGTACATAAATAAGAAATAAATGTTACCAAAAATAATATTTTTGTGGAAAATAAAAACTGATGATATGGAAAAAGATAGAAAAGTATGGTATAAGAATGTAATGATAAAACATTACTATCTAAAACCATGGGAAAATCTAACATATGAAAAATTAAAGCTGTAAAAATAAGACACAAATTGTGTATTTAGAAGGTAGAATGTCAAATAATTAGAATAACATTCACACTTTTACATGTTAAACCTGGATCACACATGACTGTCATTCTTTTATTGCATGTTTATATACTATGTCTCCTTTAAAAAATTACAGTCAAACAAATAGTGCTTACTGAATAATTAAATATTTCTTTAAATACAGTAGCTTTCTAGTGGTTAACATACTTTGAAACATTTTTTGTTGTTTCTTTAGAAGTTTGGAAGGGTTTGGGTGGTTGATATATAAAGTGGAGGTGGCTTGGATTCACTCATGGATGTTTTTGTGTGAATTGTAGCTGATGGACTGTTCATCTGCAAGCCCTTGTCATAAGGACCAGCTTGAAAGCAGATTAATTAGAATCATGACCACTTTTGTGATGCTTCAAGAGTTCTAAAATTCTAAGAACTTTCCAGGTTACTTCTTCCTGCCTAAAATAAATAATCATAATATTTTGAATCATATGCTAAGATGTCAATGAACACAAGTTAGATAATATAGATAATATAGGAATAACCCATGGCTGGGTGTGTGGGTAAATCCAGCATTACCCACACCCAGCCGTGGGTTATTGCTATTATACAGTGACATGTCCTTGTATAATGGCACCATGCTCTTCTAGTTTTTTTATTCTCAGTATCCTGGGGATTCCTGATGTACTGCACATGTGTATGGGACTTATGTTCCCATGATAATGCAGTACATTAGAGCAGCAACAGAGAAAGGAGGATCTCTGTTGCTTTTTTATTTAATTAAAACAATGAAATCAAAAGAGTTCAAATGAAGAGACAAGAGAGAGAGAAAAAAATAAAAGAATAATGAGGTACAATGTCAGATGTATCACTAACCCTAACACCTTTAAAATAGCAATAAAAGCCTCCGTATATCATGGTCTTTTTTCTGTAATGGCCCAACATAATCTATCCTCCTGTCTTCCATAATTCCTGCCTTCTTCTCCCCGTCTCTATGCTGCTTCCTCTATATAATAACAAAAAAACCCTCTACTTATAGACTGCTGTTCTCTTTGTTTCTACTACAGCAGTCCTTTCACTGACTTTCCTACCTGGGGTTTTCCATCTGTATACACCAATATTTATTTTCTCCACTTCTCTTTACATTTTGCTAGTTTGTGCATATACTTCAATACTTGTTTTCTTTGCTTCTCTTTCTTTTTGCTGTTTTGTGATCTCTTACTGCATTTATCTTCTTATTTATGCTTGTAGCTGTCTGTATTTTATTATCTCTAACATATTGTACATGCTCATTATACTGTTTTTCTCAGATTTTTCTTCTGACATATTTGTACTGTGCACATTTTATATATAGTTTGTTCACCTGTAACAATTGACCTTCTTTACTGTCAGTTCTTATATACTCTTGTTTCTTTTGTAACAATTGCCCATGTTATATACTGTTTATATATTGTACTATTGGAGCTTTTCTCCTCGGGTCTCCGCTGAAAATGGCTTCCGCCTAGTCAGACTAACCTGGTTAACAAATGTCAAACGTTTTTTTCTAGGTTTGCATAACATACTTGATAATCTTTGTATATGTGTCTATCCTGTCTTTCTTGTTGATTTTAAGTCTCTGTTTTTTGTAAGTTTATTTAAAAGAAAAACAAAAAAAAGAAAAAGTAAAATTTTAATAGCATATATTAATAGAAGAAGGTCTGGGTGACCAAATATTTTTTCCATTGGTATACACTCGTTTTGGAATGTTAATGGCCAGTCATTCTATAATAAGCAAAAGACAGTGAATTGCATTCTAAACCACTGTCAAAAATCTAGGATTGTATTTCTCTGTTATTGTCTCTTTTTAATGATAAAAAAACTTAATACCTCAGAACAATTTTTTATGGAAAGTTTGAATCCTAAAAGGGAAGATTTTTCAGATGTTTGTTCCGATACTATTAGACATAACATTTAAGGAAAAATAGGACTGATTCTAACAGTAGTACTAGATTAAAGATTATCAGATGTATAAGAGTAAAACATAAATGTTCTATTATATGATACTCTACACTAGGATTATAGCTAAAATATAAAACCGAGGAAGCTGGTAATAGTACAGGATATAGTCTACAAACAGAAATAGAAAGGGATCGGAATAAGTAAATATGTCTACAAGGGTGGGAGGTTGGTATAGTGGTTAAGATGTTCACGTTATAGGCACAAAGTGCAGGATTTCATTCTCACAAGTTGTAATTGCCTGGTTGACTGGACTTGGAATGGCCCACAAAGACAGTTAGTCTGGTACTAATTTATAAAATTATGATCCTAAGAGCAACTTTACACATAGTGAATAAAATAGAAAAAAATATAAAAATCATCTGACCTATAAATTAATAAATATGAAAATAACAACTGACTTCCTCCCTATAGTAGACCAGGGCTATAATGTGAGGTACAGGGAAAGATGATTGTATAGATAGTTAGCTTGCTCAACTTATAATAAGGATTCTGAACATCTGTTTAAATTTTCTTATTCGTAATAACTCACAATGACAGGATTTTTTAAGATGATGCATACTAAAAAAATGAGACACAATATGAACCAGAAGCATGAGCTAAGCTTTGTTAGTCTAATGGAGAGTTTGAGAGGAAGTTTATCTTTTTTCAACAAACTAGGAATACCTTATTCCATGGTAGATTGTTTTAGGGTTGTATCATTAGGCAATTTTTGTATTTCTTTCAAGAATTTTGTCCATGGTTGAAGATTTCATATTGTTATATATAAAATATGTAAGTTCTGTACATAAATGCATTTTCAATATACTGGTGTTTTTTTTCCCTCTCATATAAATGTCTGATTTTAAATGCATATCTATTAATATTAATGAAGTGAATAATATGGTAAAGAGGGGGAGTCTGTTCAAATACTTGCAATTACATAAAGCTCAGATAGTATTTCTACAGGAAGCAGATTTACTTAATAAAGATGTAAATAAACTTTTACTAAATAATTATTTGGTTTTAGCAGGTTCTGGATTTTTAGCTAAAAGAGACACCTTCATTTTATGGAAGAACTCGCCAGTAATACCTAAAGTAAAAGATACATGTGTTGATAAAAATGGTGTGCTAAGCATTGTTATAATTGAGTGGAACAGAAGACTATATACATCGGTGAACTCTTATTGGATTCCAGGGGTTGGAGCTAAAGATGCAAAAAAATACTTAGACACTATAGCCCATTACATGAAAGGTGAAGTCATAATGGCTGGTGATTTTAATTGTATTTTATCAGACAAAGATTCCACTACATATAGAAAGCT
The DNA here is from genome assembly GCF_019279795.1 of Protopterus annectens. Lineage (NCBI taxonomy): Eukaryota > Metazoa > Chordata > Ceratodontiformes > Protopteridae > Protopterus > Protopterus annectens. The sequence continues at coordinate 879,923,976 of NC_056725.1, forward strand.
GAGAATCACATATTCAGCTAAACAAACACATTTTGTAAATCTAATGAATTTAAAGGATATATATGAGCTAAGGGAAACAAACTAACTTCAATTTACCCATTATGCATATAGACATGGAATACAAATATTGATAAAATTTTGTTTCAATCTGTTATCACATACCAGAGAAGTAGCAGTAGTTTCATGTCCATTATTGGATCATAATGCCATTATCTTTAATATTATTTTAAAAACTGACAGTCTAAAACATCACAGGAGATTATCAGTGGGCCGGGTCTAAAGTATGATTTCTGACTATAGTCGGAAGAGGAGGAGCCAAGCTGTTAACTTCAAAGAGTGAAGGGACTGATGGAGTTGTCCCGACTGATGAATTAATAGGTCCGGGATCTGATCCAGGAACTATGGACTGTCCAGTGCATACTTCCGAAGATAGGGAAACCATACCTGACGAGGCCAGTAAGGGGCAACTAAAATCATTTTGCTCCCTAAGTAAGCCGCCTTTTGGATCACTCTGGGAAGGAGGGGAACCGGAGGGAAGGCGTATAGTATAGCAAGCCGGTGGGCCAAGGATGGGCTAAGGCGTCCATGGGAATCTCCCCCGGAGCTGGAGTGAGAGAGAAGAATTTTCTGCACTTCGCGTTCAGCGGGGTTGCAAAAAGGTCGCAACAAGGAGTTCCCCATCTGCTGAAGATCTGAGTTGCCACTGCATCATTCAAAGACCACTCATGAGGAGAGAGGATAGTTCTGCTTAGTCTGTCGGCTATCACGTTGGATCTCCCAGGGATATGTGTTGCTACCAGAAAACGTCTGGTCGCCACTGCCCATTCCCAAACTCTCATGGCCTCTCTGCAAAGGGGGTAGGATCTGGTCCCTCCCTGCTTGTTCAGATACCAGACTACTGACATGTTGTCGGACTGAATGGCAATTACGCCCTGAGGGAGGTAATCATGGAGGGCTTGTAGAGATAGAAGCACCGCTCTCATTTCTAGAATGTTGATGTGAAGGAGACTCTCGTCAGAATGCCAATTGCCTTGGACTGACCTGCCCAGGTAATGCCCCCCCACCCCATCTGGGAGGCGTCCGTCGTCAATGTGGCCGTAGGAGGAGGTGGAACAAAGGGTCGTCCCTGATCCAGATTGGAGGACACCAGCCACCAGCGAAGGTCCCGTTTGCAGGTTTCCATGATCCGTATGAGGTGACTGAGAGGGAGATCCTGAAAGGACCACTGGGTCGATAGGAGCCACTGGAGAATTCTCATATGCAATCTTGCTAAGGGGAGTAGGAGAACAGTGGCCGACATGGAGCCTAATAGCTGCAGGACCATCCTGGCTGGGGCTTTGGATTTGAGAAGCAAGGCTCGGAATTGAGCCTGTATAGTCTGTATCCTTTCTGTAGGAAGATAGACCCGCATTTGGTTTGAGTCTATCTCTACTCTGATGAACCTTATTTGCTGAGATGGCAGCAACACAGACTTTGGCCAATTGAAGGTGATTCCAAGGGAAGTGCCTAGTGATATGGTGGCTGCTAGGTTCTGCAATAGTAGACGCCTTGAGGTGGCAGTTAGGAGCCAGTCGTCCAGATACGGAAACACCTGGAATCCTAGACTCCTCAGGTGAGCAGTCACGACCGCCAAACATTTGGTGAACACCCTGGGGGCTGTGGTGAGACCAAGGGGCAGTGCGCAGAACTGAAAATGACTGTCTCCCAGGCTGAAGCGCAAATGTCTCCTGGACGCCTGATCTATCAGGATGTGATAATAGGCGTCCTTGAGATCTATGGAGCACATCCAAACACCTTTCTCCAGCAGTGGGAGAATGGATTGTAAGGTGACCATTCGGAACTTGGACTTCTTGACTGAACGATTTAGGTTGCTGAGATCCAAAATGGGCCTCAAGTCCCCGGTCTTTTTTGGCACCAAAAAGAATCTTGAGTAAGTCCCTAATCTGATCTGGTCTGCGGGGACCGGTTGGATGACTCCTTTTTGAAGCAGCTTTGAGATTTTGAAGGCTGCGATTTCCCGTTGACTGGGTGGCGGGTCCGGGATTTTCCTGGACGGCGAAGGGGGGTGTGAAAAAGGGATGGCGTAACCTCCGGCGATGATTCGAAGCACCCATCGGTCCTGAGTGATACCCTCCCAGGCTTTTAGGTGCCTCAAAAAACGACCCCCGACTGGCTCCGGAGCTGCACAGTCGGGCAATCCTTCAGGGATTGTGGAAGGCTGAAGAGCCACGAAAGGACTCACGGCCTCCAGTGTTGCGGGGGCCTCTGCCGCCTCTGGGATGGCATCTTCCAGAAAAATTTCCCCCTCCTCTGCCTCTAGAAGGGGGATCGTCCTGCTGCGAGGGATAAGACTTCTGGGATTTATAGAACCACATTTTCCCTCCTTTTTTAGCCTTGGGGTAAGGCCGAAAGGGAGTGGAAAACCGTGCCCCTATGGCAGTCAAAGTCTTACCTTCTTGTTCACAGCGGGTCAATGTGTCCTTTACCTTGGGTCCAAACAAAGAGGACCTATCAAAGGGAGCGTCGGCAAAGGAAGACTTAAAGGCTTCCGCAAAATGACACAGGCGGAGCCAGGCTTGCCTCCATAGAGCAACACCGCACTGCTCTACTGCCCCTCGGCTGCATATGAAATGAGCCTCATGGACGAGTTTGATATCGATGACAGAGTAGCCAACTGAGAGCCAACTGTCTGGGCCAGCTGCTCAGGTAGGTTACCCAAGAGGGTATCTGAAAGCTCCTTGATCAGATCCCTCTGAAATCTAGTGAAGTGCGTCAAATAGTTCAGGGACCTTAAGGTAAAGGCCGCTGAACTGAGGGTGCACTTCCCGTACCGGTCCATGCTCCTAGACTCCTTATTAGGAGGATGGATGGACGTCAAAGCCTCTGCTACATCTTGTTGGGTAGCAGATGCCACCACCAGAGCATCTACAGCCACACCTTTGGTCAGAAACTCCTTCTCTGGGGGTGCTGATAAGAATTTATTTGGGCGAGCCAGCACCGGTTCCACAGAGTCTGGATGCTCCCACGCCCTTCGACAGATCAAATCTAGGAGCTCGTCGAAGGGCGGAGACACCCAGGAGGCGGAGGGCTGAGCCCCGAAGGCCTTGAGGAACACCGACTCGTCAGCGGAAGGGGGGTTTGGAATGCCAGCCGCCTCGTTGTTTGAGGACTTCCAAGATGTCTGCAAAGGAGACATCATCCGAGGACGACTTAGGGGACCCCTCCGCATCATCAAGATCGGTGTCCGACGTGAGAGACTCATCGGGGGAGTCGACATGCTTCCTCTTGCACAGTGTTTTCCTTGGGGGTTCCTCCGAAGAAGCTTCAGAGGGACCTCCAGGAGGGGGGGAAACCCCACTGGGGGTGACCTCAGGCCCCGGGGCTCCGCTGTCTAGCGACAGGGGGACTACAAAAGACCCAGTCTCCATGTGTAGGGAAGGTGCCGGTGAGACCGTGGAGGTAGCCAAAGAAGATTTGGCCAAATTACTCCTCATGGCCCTGAAGGCTGGACTGCCAGAGTCCTGGGAAGGTCCAACCCCTGGGGCCACAACAGTAGACGGCACCCCCCGCAGCCGATGCACCGAGAGGAAGGCTCGGAACTGAAAACATCGGTCCCGAAGCGTCCCCCCCGGGGCCGACCGAGGAGGTCCGTGTACCAAACTCCGACTCGAAAGCCGGGGATGGAGTAAGGGTCGGAGCCGATCTGAAAACCTCCATCGGCTCCACCAGCACCGGCTCCAACGGTGCCGAGGCTATTGGAGGAGGAACCAGAACTACAGGGTGGGCTATCGGCTCCGAAGCCGATTGGGCTGGAGCCGAAACTAATTTCTGGAATACAGGAGACTGAAACAGTCTTTGGAGCACCCTGTGGATGTCCGAATCCGACATCTTGGAAGATCGGGAGGAGACCGACCGGGTCCGAGCAGACTTCTCCATCGGCTCCGAAGGACTGGGGGACCGGCTCCAAATAGACTCGATCAATATCGGTGCCGAGGGAGATTCCATAGCAATTTCCCTCGGTGCCAAAGAGGGCTTCGGCGCTGAAGGGGAAGAGTCTGAGCCGGCAACCCTCATCTTCTCCAAAATCAGTGGAGCCGATGAAGGTGACCCGCCTCTTGAAGCCCTAGCCATCGGCTCCGAAACCAGAGGAGTCGAGGCTGGAGGCATCGAGGCAGACCGTTCTGCCCTCGGCTCCAAAGTCCGTGGAGCCAATGGAGAAGCCTGCCTAGATTTCTTAGTGGTCGGTTCCGACGGGCTGGTCGGAGCCGACGATTTATTTTTCTTAGCTGGAGAGGAAGAGGAAGATAAGACCTCTTCAAAGGAGGGTTTGATAAGCCCTTTTAAGATCAATTTATTCTTCCTCTCTTGGAGGACCCTAGAGAAAAAAGCGTGACACACGCTGCAAGACTCCTGAAGGTGTTTGGCGCCTAAACAGTACACGCATAAGGAGTGATCGTCCGTGATGGACATTTTGTAGTTGCATCTCGTGCATTTCTTAAATCCTGAGGGTCTATGCTCCTTAGACATAATGCTTGTAGACTATTCACTATATCAGAGAAAAACACAATGTATGGAACTCAGCACAAAAGATTTACACAACAATAAAAAACTTTTTTTTTTTTTTTTTTTTTTTAACGAGAGGCGAAAGCCCAAGAAACTTAAACAAATAATAAATACACCAAAAGGAGGGCCAAGAACCCTCTAACTAAAACAGGTACTTGACCTCTCTGAAACAACAAGAAGACTCACTAAAGAACGAGGGGAAGGCCCCTCTAACTTAAACGGAAACCTTTCCCTGTCCAGTCACAAAAATTTACCACAAAATATGCACAAAAACACAATTATACACAACGATAGCTGTTAAAACAGCTTTTGGGTAAAGATTAAAGAATTTCCTGACAGAAAAACTCTCAGAAAAAAAGCACTTAGCTCAGCCAAGTTCGAGACCACATCCTAGCTTGTAAGTGGCAAACGAGATCTGGGGAAGTAGTGGTGGTGCATCCTGGGATATAGAATAGCTCAGCCAATAAGAGACTTCGCTCTATAGCATAGCGTGCCAAGTCGGAGCCGAGGATTGGCTCTGAACCCATCAGTACAGAATGTAGGCGAGATAGGATCACATAACATCAATGATATGGTCTCGGCCCTATGATGTTCAAAGTTTTGAAACTTCAGTAATCTAATAGGGACCCATTTGAAGATATATGAAACTTAAGATTTAATCATAATAAAACAAGTACATTATTAATTAATAAAAAATTAAAAAATTCATACAAAAGATATTCTATCTTCAATTGGAATAGCAAGCAAATAAAATACCTTGGTTATAACCATTATATCTAATAGTAAAGAAATGATACAAACAAACTTTCAACAGGTTGTTCAGAAAATGTTATGTTTAGTCACAAATTGGAACAATTTCTTCTTTACCATGGAAGAATGATTAATGCTTATTAAGATAGTAATTCTCTCTAAAATATTGTTTGTCTTACAATATTTAGCACTATTTACACCAAAAACAATTGATGAAGAAGGTAAATAATATTCTACTTAAATTTTTTTGGCATACTAATAAACTTTTAGTTATGTACTCACCATAACTTCAGATGTTTGGGATCCATCTCGCCTACATTCTGAATGATGGGTTCGGAGCCGATCCCTCGGCTCCGACTCGGCACGCTTATGCCAAAGAGCGAAGTCTCTTATTGGCTGAGCTTACTATATCCCAGGATGCACCACCAACAGTCCCCAGATCTAGTTTGTCCAATACATGCACACATGCATACCCTGCTTATATAACATCGTCAGATGAAACAAGATAAAAACAGTGGAGCTCAAATGCGTTCTACCTCTTCTGATCTGCAAGGCAGGGGAAGGAGGGTGGGTATCAGGAATGTGGCGAGATGGATCCCAAACATCTGAAGTTATGGTGAGTACATAACTAAAAGATGTTATGTGATCCTATCTCGCCTACATTCTGAATGAGGGGACAGCGCCCCTAGCACCTGAATCCTGGGTGGCTCACTGGAAAACACTCCTGAGTACCGTGGAACCAAATGAAGCTCGTCCTTTAGATGCCACATCCAATTTGTAGTGGGAAATGAAAGTGTGCGGGTTGGACCAGGTAGCCGCAGCACAAATTTCGGAAATAGCGAGCTTAGAATGAAAAGCTATAGAAGTAGCCATAGCTCTGGTAGAATGAGCTTTGATAGATGATGCGAGTTGCTTATTTGAAGAAGAATAGGCCTGAGTTATGCAATCTCTGATCCATTTTGAGATTGTAGCTTTTGTGATGGTTTGGCCCAATTTATTATCTGAGAAGGACACAAACAACTGGTCTGACTTACGAAGTTGCTGGGTCCTGTCTAAATAGAAGCGTAATTGCCTGTGAACATCCAATTTATGGAGAGTGTATTCTGCCTCATTAGAGAATTTTGGAAAGAAAACTGGTAGTTCTAGAGATTGTTGAAGACAGAAACTAGAGCAGACCTTTGGGACAAAGGATGGATTAGGCCTAAGAGATACTCTATCTTTGTGAAAAATGAGATATGGTGGTTTAATAGACAGGGCTTGAAGCTCTGAGACTCTTCTTGCTGAAGTAATAGCCACTAAGAATGCCGTTTTCCATGACAGATATTTTAATTGTAGCAGCCGGTTCAAAGGGGAGATGTTAATGCACGAAGCACTAAATCAAGATCCCACGGGGTGCAGGATGAAATACTGGTGGTCTTAACAGACTCGCACCTTTAATGAATGTTTTGCATAGCCTGCTGCTCATCAAAGGAGGATCCGTGGATTCATGCAATTTAGAGATAGCAGCTAGTTGAACTTTAATAGTTGAGACAGAAGATCCCTGATTAAATAGGGATGTTAAGAATTTCAAAACCTCTGGGACAGGAGCAGTGATAGGGTCTAAGCCCTTGAGTTGAGCCCAGATAGCAAACCTCTTCCACTTACTGAGGTACAATTTGTTAGTGGTGGGTTTATGGGCCGAAGACAAAATGTGAACAACTTCCGGGTCTAGTGTGTGGCTCCTGACTAAGGTCGGAAGTGGAGGAGCCAAGCTGTCAATTTCAGAGATTGAAGGACTGATGCCAATGTCCCGACTGATGGATTAGCAATCCGGGATCAGGTCTAAGGTCCACGGATCGTCCACCGCATGCTTTTCAGGTAAGGAAACCATATCTGACGAGGCCAGTATGGGGCAATCAGAATCATTGAAGACCTTAGCTGAGAAGCTTTTGAATGACTTTGGGAAGGAGTGGGATTGGAGGAAAAGCATAAAGCAACCCTGTTGGCCAGGGTTGAGCTAGAGCATCCATGGCCGGTACTTCCTGATGTGGAATCAAGGAGAAGAACCTTTGGCACTTGGTGTTTTGTGGAGTCGCAAATAGGTCGCAGCACGGTCCCCATCTCTTGAAAACCTGGGCTGCTACTGTGCGGTTTAGAGACCATTCGTGAGGAGAGAGAATTGTCCTGCTTAATTTGTCCGCCAATACATTTGACTTTCCGGGATGTGGGTCGCTACCAAGAAGCGGTTGGTAGCTACAGCCCATTCCCACACTCTCATGGCCTCTCTGCAAAGGGGATACGATCTGGTCCCTCCTTGTTTGTTCAGATACCAAACCACCGACATGTTGTCTGTGTGGATGGCGATGAAACCCTGAGGAAGGAACTTGTGTAAGGCCTGTAGGGATAGAAGTACAGCCCTCATCTCCAACACGTTGATGTGGAGAAGAGCTTCCGAAGCCAGGAGCCCTGAACTAGCCTGCCCAGACAATGCCCCCACCCTATCTGGGAGGCATCTGTCGTCAGGGTAACTGCTGGAGGGGGGAGAACAAAAGGTTTGCCCTGATCTAAGTTGGAAGTCTGAAGCCACCAGCGCAGGTCCTTTTCCATATTTCCGTAATCATGATCTGATGATTGAGTCGCATATCTTGAAAGGACCATTGAGTTGATAAGAGCCACTGAAGAATCCTCATGTGTAACCTTGCTAGAGGAACTAAAAGTACCGTGGCAGACATTGAGCCTAGAACCTGTAGGACCATCCTGGCTGGGGCTTTGGATCTCGAGATCAGAGCTTGAACTTGGCCCTGTAAGGTTCGGATCCTGTCGGCCGGAAGAAAGACACGCATCAATCTTGAGTCTATCTCTGCTCCTATAAACTTTATGCTGAGAGGGCAGCAAGACAGACTTTGACCAATTGAATGTAATCCCCAGGGAAACACCCAGGAGATGGTGGCTTTGAGGTTGTCCATAAGTAGATGCCTGGTGGTGGCAGTCAGGAGCCAGTCGTCGAGATAGGGAAACACTTGGAATCCAAGGCTCCTCAGGTGAGCCGTCACTACTGCCAAACACTTGGTGAACACCCTGGGGCTGTGGTGAGACCAAAGGGCAGAGCACAAAATTGGTAATGACTGGCTCCCAGGCTGAAGCGCAGATACCTCCTGGACGCCTGATGTATCGGTATGTGATAATAGGCGTCCTTGAGGTCTATGGAGCACATCCAAACATCCTTCTCCAACAACGGGAGAATGGATTGCAACGTGACCATTCGAATTTGGATTTGGATAGGTTCAGTCTGCTGAGATCCAATATTGGTCTCAGGTCCCCTGTCTTTTGGCACTAAAAGAACCTGGAGTAATTTCCTGATCCGATTTGGTCTGTGGGGACCGGTTGGATGACTCCTTTTGTAGCAGCTTTGAAGCTTCTGCGGCTGCTATTTCCCTTTGACTGGGTGGTGGGTCCGGGATTCTCTTGGATGGAGGGTGAGTATTTGAATGGGATGGTGTAACCTCCGGCATTATCCGAAGCACCCATCTGTCCTGAGTGATTGACTCCCAGGCTTTTAGGTGCTTGGCAACGACACCCGACTGGCTCGAGCAGCACAGCCGGGCAATCCCTCATGTCGTGGGAGGCTGAAGAGCCACGAAAGGACTCGGTCTCCAGAATTGCGGGGCCCTCTGCCGCCTCTGGGACGGCGTCTCCCTGAAAAATTTCCCGCCCTCTGCCTCTGGACGGGAATCTTCCTGCTGTTGGGAGAAAAACTTGAGATTTCGAACCACATTTTCCCCTCCTTTGGCCTTGGGGTAAGGCCGAAGGGAGTGGAATAACGGGCCCCTACGGCAGATAACGTTTTCCCTCTTGCTCACAGCGGTAAGGGTGTCTTTCACCTTGGGTCCAAACAATGAGGACCCATCAAAGGAGCGTCGGCGAAGGAAGACTTGAAGGCCTCCAGAACTGACACAAGCGGAGCCAGGCTTGTCTCGTAGAGCCACGCCTGTGCCTGCGCTCTACCCGCCCGGCCGCATAGGATATGAGCCTCATGGACGAGTTAGCAATTGACGTCAGGATAGCCAACTGAGAGCTAACGGACTGGGCTAGCTGCTCAGGTAGGTTACCCGAGAGGAGTCTGACAACTCCTTGACCAGATCCCTCTGAAGCCTAGTAAAATGTGCCAAATAATTCAGAGACCTTAAGGTAAAGGCCGCTGAAGTCAGGGTGCTTCCGCACCTATCCATACTCCTAGACTCCTTATTAGGAGGATGGATGGACGTTGAAGCCTCTGCCACGTCCTGCTGTGTAGCAGATGCCACCACCATGGCATCTACAGCCACGCCTTTAGTAAGGAACTCCTTCTCGGGGAGCAGATAAGAATTTGTTCGACGAGAAGGGACTGGTTCCACAGTATCCGGGTGTTCCCGACAAACTAAATCCAGAAGCTCGTCGAAGGCGGAGACACCCAGGAGGCGGAGGGCTGAGCCCCAAAGGCCTTGAGGAGCACTGATTCGTCCGCAGAGGGGGGTTTGGACATCCAGCCGCCTCGTTGTTTGAGGATCTCTAAGATGTCTGCAAAGGAGACATCATCAGAGGACGACTTAGGGGACCCCTCTGCATCATCCATATCCGTGTGCGATGTGATAGAGTCGGGGGAGTCCACGTGCTTCCTCTTGCACGATCTCTTCCTTGGGGTTCCTCTGAGATGACTCGAAAACCCTCAGGAAGAGGGGAACCCCCAATGGGGGTAACCTCAGGCCTCGGGGCTCCGCTGGCCACAGACAGGGGAACTACCAAAGACCCAGTCTCCATGCCCAGGGAAGGTGCTGGTAAAACCGGAGAGATGGCCGAAGAGGATTTGGCCAAGGCACTCCTCATGGCTCTGAAAGCCGGACCTCCCGAATCCTGGGAGCCTCCAGTCTCGGGGCCATGATAGTAGACGGAAGTCCCAGCCGAAGCACCGAGAGGGAGGCTCGAACCGAAGCATCGGTCCCAAACATCACCCTCGGGTCCAGCCGAAGAAGTCCCGTACCAAACTCGGACCCGAGGCCGGGTTGGAGTAAGGGTCGGAGCCGACCCTGAGATCTCCACCGGCTCCAAGAGCACCTGCTCCACGGAGCCAAGCAGTCGGAGGAGGAATAGCAATGGGATGGGTCATGGCCATCGGCTCCGAAGCCAACTGGGTCGGAGCCGAAACAAATTTTGGAAGACTGGGGACTGGAAAAGTCTTTGGAGCACCCTGTCTATATCAGAATCCGACATTCTCGAAGACCGAGAGGAAACAGAACGGGTTCGAGAAGACCTCTCCGTCGGCCCCAAGGGACTAGGGGACCGGCTCGGCGACTCGATGAGAATCGGCGCCGAGGAAACACACACCAGATTCCATCGGTGCCGAGGTAGACTTCGCCGAGGAGGAAGTGTCTGAGCGGGTGACCCTTGTCGGCTCCGAGAGCAGTGGAGCCGAAGGTGACCCGCCTCGATGCCCCAGCAATCGGCTCCGAAGGAGTCGATGCTGGAGGCATCGAGGCAGACCGTTCGACCTCGGCTCCGAAGTCTTTGGAGCCGAAGGAGAGGCCTGCCTAGGTCTCTTGGCAGTCGGATCCGACGGACTGGTCGGAGCCGAAGCCCTTTTCTTTTTGGCAGGAGTCGGAGCGGAAGACAAGGCTTCTTCAAAAGAGGGTTTAATCAACCCTTTAAGAATTAATTTATTTTTCCTCTCCTGGAGGACCCTAGAGGAAAAAGCGTGACATACGCTACATGACTCCTGCAAGTGCTTAGCCCCTAAACAATAAACACAAAGTAGATGGTCATCAGTAACAGACATCTTAAAAGCACACTTAGTACATTTTTTAAAGCCCGAAGGCCTAGGGGCTTGAGACATAATGTTAGCAATTCCTGACAGGAAATTTAACCACTGTAGAATCGGTTAGAGAAAAAAAACCGAAGGCTTACAGAAACTGTGTAAACACAACCTTAGGTGTACAAACCGGGAACTTTAACACAGTAAAAAGTTCAGTTATAGAGTTTAACCTAAAAGGCCCTGGATTGAAAGGGGCGCCAAAACAAACTCTACCCAATCACACACAATAAGTCCAGTACTCAATCGAACACAGCAATAGCAATAGCAAAAGCAATAGCCGTTAAAACGGCTTTTGTGAGATATAAGCACAAAAACTGACAGAAAAAGTAGTAATAAAAGCTACTCAGCCCAGCCAGCTCGAGACCACGTCCTTGCAGTTAAGCGGCAAACGAGATCTGGGGGACTGTTGGTGGTGCATCCTGGGATATAGTAAGCTCAGCCAATAAGAGACTTCGCTCTTTGGCATAAGCGTGCCGAGTCGGAGCCGAGGGATCGGCTCCGAACCCATCATTCAGAATGTAGGCGAGATAGGATCACATAACATCCAAGAGTTTCCTCTGATTGGCACAGAAAAGGTTGGGAAAATGGTGGAATAGGATTCCCTGATATTCAATTGTATACTACTTCAACAATTATAAAAGCTATATCATGGATAAATTCATCTTATAGTTCAAAATGGAAAAAATACATCAAGAAATATTATTAGTTAATAATAAATGTATCACAACCAGTCTTAAATCATACTTAATAGTTTTATCTGGTTATTAAAATATTTTTGCGTAAATGGTATTACACCCTCCTCCTAAATTCACTACTTAAATAACATCAATTCCTCATTCCAAAAGTTCACATATTTTAACCATTGTGTTAAGACTTAACATTTATATGGTTCTAATTGCATATAAAATTGACTGCTTAGAAACACATAACTTCAACAATATGCTACCACTGAAACAACAACGTAATTTAATTTATTGGCATCAATTCTTAAATGGTAGTGATATATATACTGTTGAAAATTTAAAGTCCAAATACAATAAAAATTCTGAGAATTGGTTAATTTTACAAGTATTTAGAGACTTTGTGAAAACAGAGATAAATAAGATATGTAACCAAGATAAATTGCTCCCCAAATTATTGGAATCCTTAATAAATATCAATAATAATGCAATGAAAAATAAATCAAATTTTTCATATGTTTATAAAATTCTTAAGTTAGATTTCACATATTTAGACAATTCCTGTTGGAACTACTCCTCAAAAATTAATAATGATGACTTATCTGAAGAATATAAGAAAATATTAAAATCTACAGACAAAACTACATCTTTATTATACTGGAAAATTTTCACTTGGAAATTTTTGCACACACCTTTTGTCACTCCTAACAAAATTACAATTATGTATAACTCAAGTAGAATTAAATGCTGGAGATGTGATTCTGAAATAATAGCTGATTAGATGCATATGGTATATGAACGTGATGTCATCTCCCCTTTTTGGAAAAAAATTAATAAATGTATTCAAGCTCTATGGTCAGATAGATGTAATATTTCTAAATCTTTAGTTTTATTTAATGCTCTGATTCCTGAGATAATTCCAAAAGCCCAAGTGCCTTTTCTTTGGTTTATTCCCGCTATAGCCAGAAAAGTAATTACTAAAAACTGGAAAAGTAAAGTTACCACCTCTAGTGTTGAATTTATCAGTATGGCAAAAATTGTTTGCAGTAGTAAATTGCATACTATAAAGATGAGAACTTATAATATTACACAGTCATATAAATATTGGCTTAAACTTAAATTTGCTTGAGAAATATTAATTGTTGATGTATAACTTTGATGTATTGATCAGCTGTGGATGTATGTAAATAGTTGTTTGTTTATTTTACTTACTATTTTAAAACCAAATTAAAAAAATAAAAACAAGAAAGTAGAATGTCAAGATTTTTTTGTAGAGGCTGGTAACAGATAACCTGCCAGTAAAAGGAAGTATGTTATATAAAAACAAAAAATTATTTAATATGTTTACATTGTCAAGAAGAAGAAACTATGGAACATGTGTTTTTGAATTGTAAAGGAGTAAAAAATTTATGGAGAAAACTATCCCCAGGATTCAATAAAATCCATGTAGGCTCTGGGTAGACCCTACATGGAATGTACCCATGTACATGGCCATGGTTCCCCCTCATCAGCGAGCCATGCATATTAATCATGGCGCACTACTGAGGGAGATCACAGTAACATGGATATTAAATCCATTTAGGCAGTAGTGTAGTGTCCCATGGTTGTGGATTGTCCAGGGATTTACTGGACAGACGTTATGTACAAGAGAAGAATCACTGTAATGTATCCTTCTAGTGTAGATATATGTATAAATTTTAATATGTTTTGTTTTATTTTTATATTTTTTTTATTTTTATGCAGTTTGTATGGAGTGGAGTGTAGCAGTGCCGAGCTGCACTTACACATATACAGCTAACACCTGCCAGACATCTAAAAATAGAAACTGGATGTAATTAATTATGCGTTTATGTCTATGTGTTTTTATTTTAGTTTTTTAATGGCCATTTGCTCTGTGCAGTGCTTAGGAGTGCTAACAGATAGCTTAGTTGTACATGTGAAGGTCTACTGTTTTTTTTTACTAACCAAGTAGCTAAACAGGTAGAGCCATGGGCTAAAGTGTTGTAGGTCGTGGGTTTGAGTCCCCATCAGTCTTACCTTTTTACATTCATTGATGTGGAAATGTGGAAGGTGACCTAAAGGGTGGTTTAATTTAAAAACAAAATTGTTACATTTGGAAAAGCTATGCAGTGCTAAGCACTGCTTAAACATGGTTAATGATTACTCCTGTTTGCACATTGCTAAGCTTTACTAAAATACGGCTGTGTGAGTTTACACGATGATTAGCTCCACCAAGCGGGTTTGTGCAAAACTAAGCAATGCGGTGCTTTTTTGAATGTTACAGTATAATGTGTAAGGGTGGGAAAACAGCCAGTATTAAGGCCAATAGGTGGGAATACTGCAGCATTCATTGGAGTTTTATTAACCTGTCAATATGCCTAGCGGTGTTGGTGATGGAACGCGCTTTCGGGTGCAGAGGTGGGGTGTGCAGGAGTCCGAAGTGTTTGTTGGACTCCTGGTCTGAAACTATGAACCCTAGCTGTTGCAGGTCAATTACCAGGGCTCAGAATGTAAATCTGAAGCCTGGGATCAGTTGGCCAGGGAACTTACCAGTGCTACTGGTATTCCCCGCACAAGTGAGCAGTGTCATCACAACTATGATGAGCTGAAGCGAAGGAAGAGAGGAACCTTGGACACCTGGGTCTAAGAGGCTAGGGCTGGGAAGACCCCACAGATATGTAAGTATGTTTGTAACTACTTTACTAAAATACAAGCAGAATAAGTGCAAAACTGGTATGTATAATGGTGTGCTTCTCTCCCAACAGCTACAGTTAAATGGGTTGTCAACATCCAATCTCATGTCGGGTGCCTAGCCAGAATGCACTGTGATTATGGTAAGTATGGATATTTTCTGCTAACTGTAGTGCAATAATAAACAATACCAATAACAAAAAGCAATAAGCTGTAATGCAGGATTGTGGCTTGATAACTAATATGTTGAAATAAATGCAGTAGGGCTGTATTCATTGCATGTCTGTTCTAATGTTGCCACAGTCAACTGTAACTGTAACTGAAATAAATAATGGATACAAAAGTAATTACCTGGTAAATGTATTGCACATACCACAGTACGGTTCAGGGCTGTCTGAAGCCCACTTTCAGTCAAATAATGCTCTGTATTACTCCCACTCCAGGAACATGGTATATGGGTAAGGTAGCCCATGTTCTGGGGAGATATCATGTGCCTACTTCACAGATTTAAAGAAGCAATAACAATAAAGTGTACAGCAGGATTGTGGTTTCATAAGAATATGTTGAAATAAGTGCAGTAGGACTATATTCATTGCATGTCTGTTCTAATGTCACTGCAGTCAGTTGTTACATAATGTGTACATGTCCCCTGCAGTCACAACTTTTGAGTTCTACTCCCATGCCTGACAACTAAGACATGATGGGTGCCTAGTCTACTTAATGTACACAAACATACCTTTCAAGTGTCACAATTTTTCATAATGTAATGACAACTGCCCAATCTGTCTGGTCCATGATTAGGAGATAAATGACCTGGAATGCAATGTATTTGCAAATCCATATACAGAACACCTTGGTAGTTATGTATGTGCACATTATGTGAAACAGTTCTATGTAGTTGTGTACCTGCATTTGTTAATGCTTGGCCCATATTGTCCTATGCTAACAGCTTGAGAGGTATGTAGGTGCTATATGATCTATAGAAGAGTTTGAGTCACTGTACTCACAACTGACACTGCACACCTGTAGAAGTATGTATTATATCAATAACCCATGCCTGGGTGTGGGTAATGCTAGATTTACCCACGGTTGGTGTGGTTTGGTCACGAGGGCAAAGTACTTACTGTTATGTTATTTAATGTTGTGTTCCACATAATATTCCTTAATATTTATTTGGATTAATCAATGTTACATTCCATTATGTTAATACTAACATTGGTTTGGTTATTACTAACCTTAACCTATTGTTATAACTAATTTACTTTAGCACAACAAGGTAAGCCGGTTCACGGTGATTCACCTACCTTCGCTCCTCCAGCCATGGCACCGGGGCTCGGGACATCTGGGACCCAGCCTGGTGGTGCCTTTTCTGCTGCCCCTGCACTACCTGTGGCATCAAGTAGTTCTGCCCCACATGCCGGGGCTCGTCACCCCTCTGGGAGCAGTGGTGGAGGGTGTATTGTCACCCGTGATGAACTGCCAGGATTGTTGTGCAGGATTGTGTTCCATGGTTTTGGACGTTGCCTGCACTGGATGGAGGGCATGCTGGCCACCCTGATGGGGCAGCCTCACCCCAGAGCCCAGTCTCCCCCAATGCCACCCCAGAGGTAGTGAAGGAGCAGTGCTGACATTCCTATGGGTGGGGACTTGAGTCACACTGCTACCTTGTGCAGGTACCTCAGACTGGTATTCCACAACACCCCCCCACCCAAGGTGTTCACTCCATCTTGTGTCACACAGCACCCCTGTTTGCTGTCTTGTCTGTCTCATCTGTATGCAAAAGCTTCTTCATCTTCACAACTTACGTCCCTCACACGTACCTATGTCCCTTCCCCAACATTCCACTCTCACCTTAAAAAATAGGCACCTTTTCCAAACAAATATTATCCTATACATAGCTCTCCAATTCCCACAAATGTCCACCAGACACACATAATTTGGTCCAATTGACTTGACAATGCAGTTATGTTGTCTTCACCCCTCTCTCTGAGGGTGGCAGTCCAAAATCATCTACAAATTCTGTACACGTACACAGTTGCTGCTGTTCAAGAAATGGATAGCTATGGTTCTTCCCTATACCCTTCCTATACATATCTTCCTGCCTTTCACTATGTTTCCCCCTGCTTGCACCCCATTTCACCACTGTCCTATTAACCCATTTTTCTTTTTTTAAAATATTTTTTGTGTGATGCTGTGCATCAAGCAGCGTCGCTAAACTCAGCTAAATGGTGCTGTGTTGTATATATGTGGGTTAAAATGATAATAAACACTTAAAAATGAACACCTGTCTCCTAGTTCAAACCCAAGACCACCGTATTTAAAGACCACTGTATGAACCTGCCATGCCACACAGCTGTTAATTAAAACAGGTGGTTTAAGCAAAACATAGTAATTGCAAGTTACCATCATTAAGCATATTAAAACACAGCTGCACATCATGCTGCATCATGCAAACTTGCTGAAAGAGTAATGGAAAAACTGGGAGTGTAACTTGGAGTCTTGTACAGGACTACACCACTAGAAAACCAGACAAAGACTAATGGATGTAACTGAGGTCTGTAATAGCAGGTAAATGGGCACTTTTAACAGCAACATGTACAAGTACTCCTGCTAAAACATTAATGGCAAAGTACTTGTTTAACTAGGACTCTGGTGGAGAAATACATCCCTATAAAGCCAGGCATATAATAATGGATGCAATGGAGGTATGTCACAGACTGTATGTGTGCAGTTATATCTTCACAAATACATATGCTGTAACAGTGACTGAGTAGCTCAGTCTGTTAAATGGTTTGCAAACAGTAAGTTTTGCCACATATAGTCCTGGGTTCGAATCCAGTGGTGTGTAGCATTTAAATTACATTATTGTGAAGCCATCAATGAATGACTGAGTCATGCGCTCTTTATCCATACAATGTATTTCAAATGAAGTATCTGCTTTTCACTGATGGAAGTCACAGACCTGCAGATAGGAACACACTTGACATATCCCTATAGCAAGACTATAAGTGCATAAAGTGTCAGGTCATGCTTTAATATGGATTCTCAGAGGATTTTAACTTAGGTAATGCAAATGAGGCCCGCTAATATCAAAGTGCAGTACACAATCATTTCATAATGGTATTTCAGATTAGCACAGCTGCACATCTAACATACACATATGGAGGTCCTGCTAGTAACAAGGACTGCCAGCACACACACATTCCAAATGACTACCATAATGTAACACATGGCCTGACAGTTGTCCAAATGGTTGACTTAATAGTATATTTACCCCCTGTGTTCCTCAAGCACACAGCAAACATGTTGCCTAGTACTCTGTTAGTGATACCATTGCCTAACATATTTACCTTAAACACATTCCTTAATTTGCAGTATAATGGGTACCCTCACTCTGGCCCTGCCTCTGCAATAAGGCTGCCACAGCTCCCACAGTTATTCTTACAGCTTGTTGTCCTCCAAAGTGTTCACACTCTCTGTCCATGCCTATTACCTGCAGCATCAGCTGCAGCCTATAGCACTCACATATATATGTAAAAGTAGCTGCTACAGATATACCCCTCTGCAATGACATGCTGTCTTGTTCCAGGAATGTCCAGCACAACATATCAGGAAGGGCTTCTAATCTACATGAAGGCCTTGTATCCTGTTCAGTGGTTGCATGTCATTGGCTGATTACATTGTAAATCAGCTGTGTTGGCTGCAATTAGCATTTCATTACCACAGATTGGTTAAGAGCCAATCACCTGGCAAAGAGAACCATGTTAAAAAGGCAAACAGCTGGCTAGGGGGACCAGTCTGGATGAGACTTCCTTCACACAGTAAATGTATTGCCAAAAACGTTATATATCTGCACATATCAACAGAGAAGTATTGTACTCTATCAGGTATGTAAACTTTTGTTTTCAAAATGATACATATGTGTGAATATACTTAGGGGAATGGGGATTACAGCATTAAGCCTTTCTTAGAACTGTAATGATGACACATCATTGATCTCTATATTTGTTACACCTATGGAGGATGTACAGTATATCAAGGGTGGAATGTGTTTTGTCAATGTGGCACACTGGTCTCATGGGAATGTCCCTTTATAGTGTCTGTAATACCACACTACTATTTGTTTGACACTGTTGTTTTGACATACTATGAGGGAGTTGCCCATAGGGGTCATACTGCAATGGACTTCTGTGTTGGGTGTGTGATCATACAGCAGTATCTGTCATGGCACACATGGGAATAGCTGACTATTGCTAGTATCTTAGTTGCATCCACACACTTAGTATGTTTGCACATTGTGGAATATGACATGTGTGATCAAGCAGTGGATAATGCCAGCCATTCTGTTCTTGCTGTTTCTCTACATACTGTACTTCCATGTATGTGATCCTGACATGTGTTCTCATTTTGTTGTCTTTCAGGAAACATGTATGCCAGACGCCATGCCCCTTTTATGGATACTGAGAATATCATCCTGGAAGGCCTCTGTCAACACCATGAACTCCTACCGTCCAGAGGGGAGACAAAGCAGGGAACAGCAGGCAGGATTGTGGGTTGACCTTGTCCGTGATGTGAATGACATAGGTCACCAGAGCAGGGCATATGAACAGGTTTGACACCATGCCACAGATATGATTAGTGCTGTATACAGAAGAGCAGCAGATGTAGCCAGGGATTGTGGTGTCACCAGTTGAGGGCCTGCAGCAGAACAACCACTATCAGCCACTGAGGAATTCCTGGTGAACCTAAGAACACATGACAGCTCCCAGGCATCCATCACACTGCATGCCATGGATGTGGGTGCCACAGTTTCCATGCCAGAGGAGAGTCCAGGTAAGCTTAGTTTGATCAGCATTGGAATACTGTAGCATTCAGTGTATCAGGGTGTAGATAGTTTTACGTGGGTGTCAGGTGTTTGTTTTTGGGGTTGGGGGGAGTTTAATTGAAGTTTGTATCTCATGCTCAGATTTTGACCAACATAACAATTAAGAAAGTAACTGCTGTAAATGTGACATATATGGATGTATTGCCCTGTTATAATGCAACATGTGGTGGTGTTTGCATTACATCTCCCTCAACTTTTCACAGGTTCCTCAGGAATTGGGCATGGCTGTGGTCCTGCTCCTGGTAAGCACAACACTGTTTTTTTACAGATGTAGATTTACTGCAATGTATTCTCTAAAATGTCATCCCAGGCCTGCTGGCTAGATTGCTGTATTGTTGGCATGATTACCAACTGCACAGATATTTTCTGACTGTACACACTTTAGAGTCATACCTATGCCTTGTAAGTGTGACCACACTGATAGATATGACAGTATTGACAGGACATTACAACTTGCCATATGTGTCAGCTGTGCAGAGTTTACACAAATGTCAACAATGTACCTCATTGTTGCTGATGAGATTGCAGTGTAAGGAGCTTTTATTTACAAGTAACTACAAATGTTTGTGAGAAAAGTAATGTCCTTATGTCCTACTATACGAGGTTTGGGGTTAAACAAGTCTGTAATAGTGACAACAGTGTATACAGCTTTACATATATATTGCAACATAGTTCTGCAGAGCATAATAGTGCAGGTATTAATGTATTGCTTTTCCCTTTCTTAACACAGATGACTGGGCGAGTTGATCTCTTTTCCCTACACAACCTGATGTCAGTGTCTCTTCAGACTCTGATGATGATGGTGGCCAAAGTGAGACACAGGTGGGGGTTTCAGGGGCTGAATCTGTCTCAGAGGTTTACATCCCACGTCTGCCTCATTATCACTGCACACAGTCAGTATGCCTACACATACTCAGTCCCCAGAGGCCACAGATATTGGACATTCAGAGGGTGGGGACATTGAACAGGAAAGTGTGGCAACTATGGCTCCAGTGAGTATAGACACTGGCCATATCCAGAGAACTGGTGAGGTTCCACTCAAGCAGATTGATACAGGTGCTTGTAGGAGGCCTGCTGCCCTTCCACCACCTGTTGCAGGTGTCTCATCACAGGTCACTCTATATATGGTTTGGGCCATCATGGGGGCACAGGCATATTCCAAAAGGAACTTTAGACGAATGCTCAGAGTTATGGATGCAGCACAGTCTGATATCCATTACTTCCTCCACCACATTGGTGACACTCTGGATTGGTTCACTGATGCAGTGGAAAGAAGGTAGTCTGAGACAGATTACAGAATATCTGTCTTAGAACGCTAATTGTCTGTGATGGAACATCTAGTTGGAGTTGAGCATCAGACTCATGGATGTAGGTCAGCAACTCCATCTGCTGAGAATACATGTGGCCGTGCACAATCTTGCTCCCATAGTGGCAGTACATCCAGCACTCTAGAGAGGAGTGTGCTGTCCACTCCAAGACATGGCAGGCCATGGGCTCATGTTCTAGCACTACTTCTGACCTTGGCCATGGCAGTGCCAGTGCAATTCCTGGCAGAGCCAATTTCCCTGATTGGGGGCAGAGACAGTGAATTGTCAGCTCTACCATACATGGTTCAAAGCTGTCCAACATACACACATGTAGGGCTAGTACTGAGCTTGACTGTGTGTTTACTCATACACTCACACACCACTGTCAAATTCAAGTCATCTACAGACACACATGGCACATTTCCATGGTCCAGCTTGCCTGCCTCCCTTCCTGACTCACACACATGCTTTCAACCTATTGAGTCAGATTAGGCCTCCTGCACCCCCACACACAACACCCTGTGCAAGTGATGATATCTGTGCCACATCCCTGTCATCTTCATCATTGATGTAGGGAAATGAAGCTATGTGTCTGATGCACAGGTTGACTGTATAAATTAATATATAATTGTGTAATGCAGTGTTGCTTTGCCATGCCACTTGTACTGGTCACTGATAGATACTGTATGGTGACATTTGTAATGAATAAGCCACATAATTTTATGTACCTTATGTTGTTTGATGCTGTAATGGCTGTATACTTACAGAATGAAAGGTGTATCATGGACCTGTTTATGGTTCAGTTTCAGGAGTCTGTAAGGGGCACCTATGGATATACAGTGGCAATAAATCCACAGACATTACCACACAGGATGGAATGTCAGCACAGAAGACATATGTCTCCAGCAAGGTACAACACTATAGGTGCATGACTCCACAGGTTGTATAGCAGGCTAGCAAGGACAATAGCATCACAAAGCCTACTCATGCATCCCTAATCTATGAAATGGTCTAATATCCTTGATAAGTGTCACCAGGGATTTGGCAGCTAACACATCTACAAGCTATGGAGATGGAGATGACCCATCTACAAATTTCCTGTGTCCATTACAGACATTTGTCCTACACCAGTTATGATTGTCTTGTTCTGTATCTCATTGTGTAACTTGCACATGATGTGGATTACAACAGATGTGTACTTCACATGCATGGGGAGCCTGTTACATATAGGGTGTAGTGTCTGTGTTACATACCTGTTTCTCCAGCATGTACTATTTATACCACAGTGATGATGTAGGTATGTAGAACAGGTAATACATGTGTTAGTTCTATCTTGGATAAGCAGGAGTTACACAGTGGGATATGACAACTCCCTGTATGGCAGCTGTAGACATCCCTTCCAAAGCATGTAGGAGATGGACTACACATGTACTCTGTTGACAAGGACTGCATCAGACATGTTATTTGCAATGTGTATTGGTTTACCATGGAACCTGCATGGCTGCTACAGTTGTAAGATATGCCTGTGTAGTGACATATACCAAAGGTGCCATTGCACCCAATGATAAGTGTAATGAGTGCCACATATGGTATAACAGTGACAGTCTGAGATGTACATGCCATACCTTTTCTGTATACGTTGTACAAAGTTGAATGGATCCCCACATCTTACCGACCAGTGAAAGTCAAAGGCTACATTACTCTCTGTGCATAAGTTCATGAGTAATGGCTCAACTGTGTGCAGTGTGCAGACACCACTATATTTTCCAGGGGTGGATGACTTCCAAAAGGATAGTATTGTGCAGTCCTTGGCATTTACTATTTGTCAGTGGCTTTCACAACAACTGAATGTGTGTCTCAGGCCATCTTGGATAACTTTTAGTTATGTACTCACCATAACTTCAGATTTTTGGGATCCATCTCGCCTACATTCTGACTGATGGGTTCGGAGCCGATCCCTCGGCTCCGACTCGGCCCGCTTATGCCAAAAAGCGAAGTCTCTTATTGGCTGAGCTTACTATATCCCAGGATGCACCAATACCAGTCCCCCAGATCTAGTTTGTCCACATACATGCACACACGCACGCACTGCTTATATAACATCGACAGATGATACAAGATAAAAACAGTAGAACTCAAACCGTTCCATCTCTTCTGATCTCCAAGGCAGGGGGAAGGAGGGTGGGTATTAGGAATGTAGGCGAGATGGATCCCAAACATCTGAAGTTATGGTGAGTACATAACTAAAAGATGTTATGTGATCCTATCTCACCTACATTCTGACTGATGGGACAGCGTCCCTAGCACCTGAATCCTGGGTGGCTCACTGGAAAACACTCCTGAGTACCGTGGAACCAAATGATGCTCGCCCTTTAGATGCCACATCCAATTTATAGTGGGAAATGAAAGTGTGCGGGTTGGACCAAGTAGCCGCAGCACAAATCTCAGAAATAGGGAGCTTGGAATGAAACGCAATAGAGGTAGCCATAGCTCTGTAGAGTGAGCTTTGACAGATGTTGTAAGTTGCTTATTTGAAGAGGAATAAGCCTGAGTTATGCAATCTCTAATCCATTTGGAAATAGTAGCTTTTGTGATGGTTTTACCCAATTTATTATCTGAAAAGGACACAAACAATTGGTCTGTTTTTCGAATTTGTTGAGTCCTGTCTAGATAGAAGCGTAATTGCCTGTGAATATCCAATTTATGCAAGGTGTATTCAGCTTCATTTGAAAATTTTGGAAAGAAAACTGGTAGCTCTAGAGATTGTTGGAGACAGAGACTAGAACAAACTTTTGGAACAAAGGATGGATTAGGCCTCAGTGATACTCTATCCTTGTGAAAAATCAAGTACGGTGGTTTGATAGATAGGGCTTGAAGTTCTGAAACTCTTCTTGCAGAGGTAATTGCAATTAAGAAGGCAGTTTTCCAAGACAGATATTTCAACTCACATGTAGCAGCCGGTTCAAAAGGGGAAGATGTTAAGGCACAAAGTACCAAATCAAGATCCCACGGAGGCACAGGATGCAAAACTGGGGGTCTTAAAAGCACAGCACCTTTCATGAAAGTTTTACATAATCTGCTGCTCATCAACGGTGGGTCTATGGATTCGTGAAATTTGGAGATAGCTGCTAGTTGGACTTTAATAGTAGAGACTGAAGATCCTTGATTAAACAAGGATGTTAAAAATTTCAAGACCTCTGGTATCGGGGCAGTAATAGGGTCTAAGCCTCTGAGTTGAGCCCAGATAGCAAACCTCTTCCACTTACTGAGATACAATTTCTTAGTGGTGGGTTTGTGGGCTGAAGATAAAATGTGAATAACTTCCGGGTCCAAGGTGTGATTTCTGACTAAGGTCGGAAGTGGAGGAGCCAAGCTGTTAATTTCAAAGTGTGAAGGGACTGGTGCTGTTGTCCCGACTGATGAATCAGCAGGTCCGGAGTTAGATCCAAAAACCAAGGACCGTCAGAGCATATTTCTTTAGGTAGGGAACCATACCTGACGAGGCCAGTACGGAGCAATTAGAATCATTGTGGACCCCAATTGGGAAGCTTTCTGGATGACTTTGGGGAGGAGTGGAACCGGAGGAAAAGCATAAAGTAGTCCTGTTGGCCAAGGTTGGACTAGAGCATCCGTGGCTGCCTCCCCCTGACACGGGGTCAAGGAAAAGAACCTTTTGCACTTTGTGTTTTGTGGTGTTGCAAACAGGTCGCAGCACGGGGTCCCCCATCTTTTGAAAACCTGAGCTGCTACTGTTTCGTTCAGGGACCACTCGTGAGGAGAGAGAATTGTCCTGCTTAGTCTGTCTGCCAATACATTGGATTTTCCTGGAATGTGGGTCGCTACCAGGAAGCGGTTGGTAGCTACTGCCCATTCCCACACCCTCATGGCCTCTCTGCAAAGGGGGTAAGATCTGGTCCCTCCTTGTTTGTTTAGATACCAGACCACCGACATGTTGTCTGTGTGAATAGCGATAATGCCTTGAGGGAGAAACTTGTGGAGGGCTTGTAGGGACAAAAGTACGGCCCTCATTTCCAATACATTGATATGGAGAAAAGTTTCGTCTGGAAGCCAAGAACCCTGAACTGACCTGCCCAGACAATGCCCCCCCCACCCCGTCTGGGAGGCATCCGTTGTCAAGGTGGCCACCGGAGGGGGTATAACAAAAGGTCTTCCCTGATTCAGATTGGATGGCTGAAGCCACCAGCGGAGGTCCCGTTTGCACGTTTCTGTAATCAGTATGAGATGATTGAGGGGGAGATCCTGAAAAGACCATTGTGTCGATAACAGCCACTGAAGAATCCTCATGTGCAATCTTGCTAGCGGAACTAGGAGAACCGTGGCAGACATTGAACCTAAAAGTTGCAGGACCAACCTGGCTGGGGCTTTGGATTTTGGAAGCAGGGTTCGGACTTGACCTTGTAATGTTTGAATCCTTTCTGTAGGAAGGAAGATGCGCATCAATTTTGAGTCTATCTCTGCTCCTATGAATCTTATGCGCTGAGAGGGCAGCAAGACAGACTTTGACCAATTGAATGTAATTCCCAGGGAAGCACCCAGGAGATGGTGGCTTGTAGGTTGTCTAGTAGTAGATGCCTGGTGGTGGCAGTCAGGAGCCAGTCGTCCAGATAGGGAAACACTTGGAATCCGAGACTCCTCAGGTGAGCAGTCACTACTGCCAAACACTTGGTGAACACCCTGGGGCTGTGGTGAGACCAAAGGGCAGTGCACAAAATTGGAAATGACTGTCTCCCAGGCTGAAGCGCAGATACCTCCTGGACGCCTGATGTATCGGTATGTGATAATAGGCGTCCTTGAGATCTATGGAGCACATCCAAACATCCTTCTCCAACAATGGGAGAATGGATTGTAAAGTGACCATTCGAATTTGGACTTCATGACGGACTGGTTTAGTTTGCTGAGATCCAAAATGGGTCTCAGGTCCCCTGTCTTTTGGCACTAAAAAGAACCTTGAGTAATTTCGGATCCGATCTGGTCTATGGGGACCGGTTGGATGACTCTTTTCTAGCAGCTTTGAAGCTTCTGCGGCTGCAATTTCCCTTTGACTGGGTGGTGGGTCCGGGATTTTTTGGACGGTGGGGGTGAGTGTGAAGGGAATGGTGTAACCTCCGGCAATAATCCGAAGCACCCATCTGTCCTGAGTAATAGACTCCCAGGCTTTTAGGTGCTTGGCAAAACGGCACCCGACTGGCTCCGGAGCAGCACAGCTGGGCAATCCCTCATGAAGTGTGGGAGGCTGAAGAGCCACGAAAGGATTCGCGGTCTCCAGCGTTGCGGGGCCCTCTGCCGCCTCTGGGACGGCGTCTCCCAGAAAAATTTCCCCGTCCTCTGCCTCTGGAAGGGGAATCTTCCTGCTGTTGAGGAAAGAACTTCTGTGATTTGCGGAACCACATCTTCCCTCCTCCTTTAGCCTTGGGATAAGGCCGAAAGGGAGTGGAATAACGTGCTCCTACGGCAGATAAAGTTTTTCCCTCTTGCTCACAGCGGGTAAGAGTGTCTTTTACCTTGGGTCCAAACAAAGAGGACCCATCAAAGGGAGCGTCGGCGAAGGAAGACTTGAAGGCCTCCGCGAAATGACACAAACGGAGCCAGGCTTGTCTCCGTAGAGCCACGCCTGTGCCTGCCGCTCTGCCTGCCCCTTCGGCTGCATATGAAATGAGCCTCATGGACGAGTTAGAAATCGAGGTAAGGATGGCCAACTGAGAGCTAACCGACTGGGCTAGCTGCTCAGGTAGATTACCTGAGAGGGAGTCTGACAGCTCCTTGACCAGATCCCTCTGCAGTCTGATAAAATGTGCCAAATAATTCAGGGACCTTAGAGTAAAGGCCGCTGAAGTCAGGGTGCGCTTCCCGTACCGGTCCATGCTCCTAGACTCCTTATTAGGAGGATGGACGGACGTTGAAGCCTCTGCCACGTCCTGCTGTGTAGCAGATGCCACCACCATGGCATCTACAGCCACTCCTTTCGTCAAGAACTCCTTCTCGGGTGGGGCAGACAAAAATTTGTTAGGGCGAGAAGGCACTGGTTCCACAGTATCTGGATGTTCCCGCCTTCGACAAACCAAATCCAGGAGCTCGTCAAGGGCGGAGACACCCAGGAGGCGGAGGGCTGAGCCCGAAGGCCTTGAGAAGCACTGACTCATCAGCGGGGGGTTTGGAAATCCAGCCTCGTTGCTTAAGGATCTCTAGAATGTCTGCAAATGAGACATCATCCAAGGATGACTTTGGGGACCCCTCCGCATCATCAAGATCAGTGTCCGATGTAAGAGACTCGGGGGAGTCCACGTGCTTCCTCTTGCACGTTCTCTTCCTTGGGGGCTCCTCCGAAGACAACTCCGAAGAACCCTCAGGAGGAGGGGAACCCCCAGTGGGGGTAACCTCAGGCCCCGGGGCTCCGCTGCCTAGAGACAGGGGAACTGCCAAAGACCCAGTCTCCATGCCCAGGGAAGGTGCCGGTAAAGCCGTAGAGATAGCCGAAGAAGACTTGGCCAAGGCACTCCTCATAGCTCTGAAAGCCAGACCCCCAGAATCCTGGGAGTGTCCGGTCCCCGGAGCCATGATAGCAGACGGAAGTCCCACGGCCGAAGCACCAAGGGGGAGGCTCGGAACCGACAGGATTGGTCCCGAAACGTCACCCCCGGGTCCAGCCAAAGAAGTCCGCGTGCTAAACTCCGACCCGAAGGCCGGGGTTGGAGTAAGGGTCGGAGCCGACCCTAGGGTCTCTACTGGGTCCATCAGCACCTGCTCCAACGGAGCCGAAGCGGTCGGAGGAGGAATGGCAATGGAGTGGGCTATCGGCTCCGAAACCAATTGGGTCGGAGCCGAAACAAATTTTTGAAAGACTGGGGACTGGAACAGTCTTTGGAGCACCCTGTCTATATCCGAATCTGACATCCTTGATGACCTGGAAGAGACCGAACGGGTCCGAGTAGGTCTCTCCAACGGCTCCAAGGGACTAGGGGACCGCCCGGCGACTGGATAACTATCGGCGCCAAGGAGTGTCCAATCAATTTCCATCGGTGCGAAGAGGACTTGCGCCGAGTGTCTGAGCGGATAACCTTCATCGGCTCCGGGATCAGTGGAGCCGATGAAGGTGACCCGCCTCTCGATGCCCCAGCCGTCGGCTCCAAACTCAGAGGAGTCGAGACTGGAGGCATCGAGGCAGACCGTTCCACCCTCGGCTCCGAAGTCCATGGAGCCGAAGGAGAAGCCTGCCTATGTCTTTTGGCGGTCGGGCCCGACGGACTGGTCGGAGCCCTTTCTTTAGCAGGAGAAGGAGAGGATGCTAATGCTTCTTCAAAAGATGGTTTTATAAGGCCTTTTAAAATAAGTTTATTTTTCCTCTCTTGGAGGACCCTTGAGGAAAAAGCGTGGCACACGCTACATGACTCCTGCAAATGTTTTGCACCTAAACAATATACACAGAGAGAGTGGTCATCTGTGATAGACATTTTGAAGTTGCACTTGGTGCACTTCTTAAAACCTGAAGGTCTAGGAGCCTGTGACATTTTGGCAGTCAATCTAGTGAACAGCAAAACACAAACACACACTGACTGTCACAGAAAAACCTTTTGTTCTTCTAATTAAGAACTGCCACAAAGAACAATATATTCAAGAATCCAAGAATTCTAAAGGAAAAAGGGGCTTGAAAGCCAACGGACTGAAAAGGGAAGGCCTTCAACTCAACGGGGCACCTCTAGTCAGACAGACACAATCACTACACAATAAATTTACCACAAAAAATATTCACTCGTACACAGTAAACAGAAGATAGCTGTTAAAACAGCTTTTGTTGAACTTTTAGAAAACTCTGACAGGAAAGTGAGTGAAAATAGCACTACTTAGCTCAGCCAGCTCGAGACCACGTCTTGGTTTGTTAGCGGCAAACGAGATCTGGGGGACTGGTAGTGGTGCATCCTGGGATATAGTAAGCTCAGCCAATAAGAGACTTCGCTCTTTGGCATAAGCGTGCCGAGTCGGAGCCGAGGGATCGGCTCCGAACCCATCAGTCAGAATGTAGGCGAGATAGGATCACATAACATCTGTTGGTTCTGTGTGAGAGTCAGTGACAGCTCCTAATGTGCAATCACCTGCTAATGTAGTGAGTCAGAGGTCACTAACAGTGTTAGTGACTGCAGAGAAGGGAATGGCTACAAGGGGTACTCCATTAATAATGTCTGAGGGAAGTCTATTGGTGACTGGCATCATTGTAGCATAGGTCTACCCAATGCTATCTTCCCAGATTATGACTATCAGACACTTGGCTATCCATCAGCTGACATACCACTCTGTAAATAACCGACACAGTTTTCAGCAAGGCCTGCTGGCCTAATATTGTCAAACACCTTGTTAGGCCCTGGTAGGTGGAGTGAGTCATATTCCCATCATCCGTTGCATAGTGTAACACTCAATGAGGTCCACCAGTTAGGGTAAGTAGGCATGATCTACCCTTGAGCAAAACAAACTGTGTTTGGTCCAGTGTCAGTAAGTGTATGACATTATTACTGATTGTATCCATGCTAACTCCTTTCATGGTTTTACATAGACGACTGAGAGATCTGGGGACACTGCTTGGCACTTCATTGTGCAGCTAAGTACTGCAGTTACTTCCATCATGTTCCAAGAAAAGAGTCATTCAAGATGTCTGTACAGAGCACATACACACAATGGACAGAAGCGTAATATGTATACCCCGTGATGGTAATGTGGGTGGTTTTACACAGGTATACTGCAGTTGGACACTACTCAAGTGGTGTGTATTGAAAGGACACAATTACCTTGTGAAAAATGCGGAAAGTAGGGGAGTCCCCTGAATTGCTGGTGGCTAGCTACTACTACTGCTGCTGGTCTCACCACAACCACTCTGTCATGGGATACCATGCTCCGATACTTGTCATCACATGCAAAATGTTACTACAAATCTCATGATGAGAAGCAGGACACAGCCTGTTTGTTCATCCACATGGTTGTCCCACATCATGAAAGGCTCTGTAGGCTTCACATAACCTCCTCCAGATAGATGCCGTGATTAGCAACCTGAGCAATCAGTTGGCTTTTGCATGTATTATGCTTTCTGCACCAGGGTTGGTGGTATGTCACTAGGGAACTGACCAAATAATGATTAGGAGCAAAGCTACAGCATCACAATATAGTGTGCAATGTCCAGTGACATAACTGTCCAGACTTGCTGAAACAAGCAGCAAAGAGGTGGTGACCCATCTTAGGTGACAATTTCACAGCACTTTGTGCATCCTGCCCTTCAACAGATTAATGGTAGATATCTGCATGATGTGGCTGTGAGGTCTACTGTAGAGAACTGGCCACCTTTGGCTAAAGTGTGTCTACCTGCCACATGTCCTAGGTATGTCATATTGTACAGTTATGTACCCAGAATACATGTCTGTATTCCCACATCATGTCACACAACAACCAGTTTGCTGTGTGGTTGTTTAACCGGCACTGTATGCTTGCGCAAGGACAACTTAATGTCAGCAAAGTTGAATAAGTCCTCTGTGCATACACGGGCATCCACATCTTCAATGCAAGGTGTGCCTACAAGCACTGTGTTTCAGGCTGTCAACCCCAAGGGTGTGTCAGCATGACCCTAACTTTGCAGGACTTGCACAGTGTCACATTTGTATGTATTGCATTGGGACCATGTCTAATGACAGAATTATGGTCAATCCAAGGTTCACATGGCTGGCAAAGCATTGTATAGTGCACTGTCAGGTGCTGTGTTACCTTAGGGGACCTACATAAAGGTGACACGTTACATTTCACCATCTGTCATGACACTGCCTAACGATGGCATCTTGTGACGTACACAGAAGCATGACTGTATTGCTAATGGCACTATCAATGACTGCTAATGAGATGTGGAAAGTGTCCCCACCCCTCTACTCATATGCTACACAAACACAATGTCTGACAAATGTGACTGTACTTCAAACCTTGATTCCATGGTGTCACACACAGCAATCAGTACATATGGCAATAAGCATTTTGCCACTATGCACAGCTCACCTCCTTCACCACCCACACTCACATCACACACATCTGAATGTTTGCAGTTGCTAAACTGACACATTCCCAAACAACAGACATCTCAGAAAATCCTACCTCTGGAGAGCACACTGCACATAATAGTGCTTGTACCACTGTCTCACTGGTCAAACACCTGAGGCAAAACACAAAAGCAAACCTATTATTCATAGGTGATTACATCTTGAGACACATTGATGTCTGTGTCACCACATATGGAAAATGTCACAGTTAGCTGTCTGTGGGCTGACACGGTACACCATACCACACATTGTTGCAACTCAAGGAATATCATGTAACATAATGATGACATCATATTTCCTGCAGGTGTGTATGACTAGGGACATACGTCACCAGACTGTATGC
The DNA here is from genome assembly GCF_019279795.1 of Protopterus annectens. Taxonomy (NCBI): domain Eukaryota; kingdom Metazoa; phylum Chordata; order Ceratodontiformes; family Protopteridae; genus Protopterus; species Protopterus annectens. The sequence continues at coordinate 879,955,101 of NC_056725.1, forward strand.
AGACACATGACTGAGTTTAGACACTCTGTGTCTCTTGCAGGTATGCCCATAGCTTTCAGTGGCATGTCACCCTCATCTAGGATTATGTCTCAATACACATGGAAAATGATGGCTGTCAATAATTGCCTTAGTGTATGCTGTCAGTGTACGGGGATCCACTACATGTCTGCCTGGGATGACTTGCTCAACAGATGTCAATGCTTTGCCAGAGATGGTCTTCCTCTCTCACCCCTGGGAATTTGTGCACTGGCCAAGGCTGCTGACATGCCCACAGTGCATCTTATAGGCACTATCTGGAGAGAAAACTTTGCAACGATAACATCATCTTCATACAACATCACAGTTATGCTGCAATACACTAGGAATGGCAACACTAAACGCCACTCTGTGGAAGGTGTCCCCACCTTGGGATATGCAGAAATTTGTGCAAAGACACCTGGTTCAAGGCTGTGGATAGCACCATAGCTGTACCAGACTACACACCCTTCCACATGTTCAGACCTCAAACTGACAGTGTGCAAGGTAATGCTGGTGGTGTATACATATTCATTAAGGATAGATATACATTCAGATTTAGTGAAACACTATGCTTTCCTGGAGACACTGCATGTGTTATTCACTGCTGCAAGGGCACCTAATCAAGCCATTGCCAGCTACAGGAGCAGCTCCATGAATCAAGATACCCATTGTGCTTATTTGAATGTACTTGTATCTATTGAGATACATCAGTACACCATGGTTTGGGGTGGCATTCAGTAACCACCAACTGTGTTGCTTAGTCATGCTGAAGCTTACTTACCCAAAGGTTAGTCCATGTCCTTACGTACAATGCCCTGGACCAGTGGTGTAACATCCCACAAGGGGAGCCAATGTAGTACTTTTTCTGTTTCCCAGTATGGGTGACCACAGCAGCCACCTACTGTAAGGGCCTCCTTGGTGAGATCTGACCACAGATCACTCTCATTAAAACTATCAGACCTAACACCCCCCTTGCAGAAAATACAGAAATATACTTCAACAAAGCAGTGTATTACCTCTTATGGGATGGTTTACATAGCGTGACTGCTACTACCCCCTCAGATGGGACAAGCAAGTATGCAGAGCTCCACACCTATGCATTATTTAAGCAGCAGTACAACTGCATAGACACGTCTGTATCTGACAGGAGGAACACAAACTGCTCATGGCACAGCAAACCTGTGTGGTGGACAACTGCCATTAGCAGACTGTACAGTAAGAGGTGGACATTGCTTTGTGACAGTTGGGGTGAAGACACCCTTAAAATGGAGGCACAACCTCCTCAGCTAAAACAAGCACATAGTGTTGTTGTGACATCATGTAGAAAGAGTATGTGACAAATTTAGCCTTCCCAACAAAGCAGACCCACAATGCACAGTGCAGTTACATGTGTAACCTCAGAGGACAGACCAAGATTGTCTGTGAACTCATACTTAATGATAGCACATATAATGGGTCTGTACTCATTGCTAACCTGTTGTCCCACAGGTTTTGTGTCAATTTCACTCCCCTGTCCCCACTACATGTGCCACATGACAGTCCTACAACCTGTTCCATACCTTCCATATCTACAGAGCAGGTCGTAACTGTCTTCTCTGTGGGGATACACAGCACCTATTGGACATGCTAACATCCTAGGCTGCATTCTACATGGGATCCAACAAGGAATACTAACACCACTGGGAACTCCTTGCAATCATACTGTAACCACTGGTTGCATCCCAGCTGACTGGACAATGGCAGCTGTTATCTCCTTGCACATAGGTGGTGTATCCACTGATCACTGGACCTATAGACCTATTTGCCTGAGTTGCCATATCTGTATGCCCGTAGGGCAAATCATCATGGAGCTGATCAGCAAACTGATATGTGATCTACAAACAGTTGACTGTACACAGTTTGGATTTCTGACAGGGAAATCATATCTGTCAAACATGGTGGACATGTCCAAGCAGTCACCAAGGACCTGGGTGAAGAGACATCAGGGCATACAACCACCTGGACTTAGCCAAGCCATGTGACTCTATCCCCCACTCAGGCATCATTGACAAAAGCACCCACTTAGGCATCAACGGTAATATCATTATATGGGTCACTAAGTGGCTCAATGATGGCACACACATACTCAAAATAGGGAAATCCGCCTCCAATAGTTGATCTGTAAGCAGCAGTGCTCAAAAGGGCTCAGTCCTGGGTCCTGTATTGCTTGGTATCCATTTAACCATGATACAGGCTAATACTGAATGTCTGTGGCTGACAATGTTGGCTGATGCCTGAAAACTGTGAGTGGTCATAGACTCTGTGAGTTATGTCAATATCCTACAAGAGGGTATTGATGAACAAATGCCTGTTGACATACTAATGGCCATAAACTCTGTGCAAATATATATGTAGTGTCATTTCCATTGGTAACACATATGTTCCTGGTAAGCAGCACATCTGTTGCAACATGTGATGTACATAGTCAGGGGTGATAGACCTTGACACACAGGCCTGGCCACACAGGTTTACACCTAATGTACCTGAGATCACCATGTCTCCCTAGTAGTGAGACAGGAATCATATGTAATAACTGAGGGCACAGTCACCTGAAATTGACATAATCATAACCTCCATGTACTCTTCCTTTAGCATGCCGATATTTCAGTGCAATGTCCATTTGGTAATGTACCTTTGCAAGCACTGCTGACAGTTCAACACAACACAATGGTCCCTCACAAGGGAACTTCAAGTCTTCAGTATCTGTTCAATGGGGTTAATCTGAAATCAGTTGTCGAGGTGATCTCTGCCTTGCATATGGGGAATGTGTGACCCTGCTTGATTGTAAATGGTGCATATCTGTAGGTGGCATTGTACATGGATTACTCACTCTAAGGACATTAACCTGGTATGTGATATTAGTAATACATGCTTGTGGGAGAGATCTGTCTAGAAGACTTTAACACACCTTTGAAAGAGAATCCTGCCAAATGGCAAACAGAGCACCTCAGTGGACTTTGTCAGATGCCATCTGCGTGATTGGCTGGGTGACCATCATTTCACTGCAGGGCTTCTGCCTGTGTCCCTCTTGGACAGGGACAATATATTGTGAGGGCTGTAGAGCCATTATGCTACTATAGTTCAAAGATCCTATGATTCCATAAGCTGATGTAAAATGCTCTAACACCCACACACACAAACCTGTCTAGATTGAGGATAGCACCACTTCTAATTACTGTTTACAGGACACAGCACAGCACACATACACTGCAAGTTGGCTGCATGTAGATTAGAACACTTACCTATCTAATGGTACACACTACAGATCACAGTACATGACACATGAGCCACACCCCAAGTCTGCTATTACTATCTCTTTAGGACATCCTATGCTTGATGACATCAGCAGGCCTAGTTGTGGTCAGGCATTTGGAGGCCCACATTACCTGCTACAACCAACTGCAAAACCCTAGCTCTTTCTAAGTTACTGAGGTGATCATACTTGTGTCATATGGAGATACACGCACACACACACACACACACACACACACACACACACACACACACACACACACAAAACACACCCCCAAGTGGCCTGGAGTGAGATTAGTCCCCCCTAGCTAAGGTAGTCTTACACAATATAGATCACAGTATTTATTGCACATGCCATGGCTGATGTCTGTCCTAGATGTGACTGCAGGCAAACTACTTGGGGATTACACAAACTAGGCTTGTGTTGAACAGCATCTGTAGAGTGCAGAGTAAAATTGCTTTGTACTGTTATCTGCATCTAGTAGCCTAGCAGTCAGATAACTATTTCTCCAAGTTATATGGCTACAGTTATCAGTTTGGCTATATGTGGTTCTTGCATTTGGATGGGCAAGCCTGTGGGCAAGAACAGTGTACCATGTCCATGTGTGTGTAGACAACATTATACATTACACCACCTGCTCACTTGTTGCTGTATGTGTGGTGATGTCCAGCAGCCACAGGGGTCTGTAGGTAAGTGCATTAAGTTGAGCCCTTACTTTGGATCATTTGAGCAATGTTATAGATGCGTGATGGTGCAGCTTTACTTGCCATTATCAGGGTATGTAGGACAATACAGACATCCATACACACATTTATGTATATAACAGTGATGTATATAGAAACCCAGCCACTGGGGATGCACAAGCCAGTGCATTTCTTTGTGCCGGTCCCAAGCCCAGATAAATGGGGAGGGTTGCATCAGGAAGGGCATCCAGCGTAAAATTTTGCCAAACCATACATGCAGAAAACAGTACAGAAATTCATACCGGATTGGTCGAGGCTCGGGTTAACAACGACCGCCACCAGTACTGTTGGCCAACAGGGTGCTGGCAGAAATTGGGCTACTGTTGGCCGAAGGAGGAGAAGAGGTGGAAGGCATGCCCGAAGGCAGGTAAAGGCTAGGACTGTGATAGTGAGGGTCGGAACTTTGAATGTTGGCAGTATGACTGGTATAGGGAGAGAGCTATCTGATATAATGGACCGAAGGAAGGTTGGTATATTGTGTGTGCAAGAGACCAGATGGAAGGGAGCAAGGCTAGGTGTATCGGAGGTGGTTTCAAATTGTTTTATCATGATGTGGATGGGAGGAGAAATGGCATAGGCATTATCCTGAAGGAAAAGTATGCTAAGAGTGTTTTGGAGGTGAAAAGAGTGTCGGATAGAGTGATGTTTATGAAGCTGGAAATTGATGGTGTAATGATGCATGTTGTTAGTGCATATTCTCCACAAGTTGGGTATGCGATGGATGAGAAAGAAAATTTTTGGAGTGAGTTAGATGAAGTGGTGATGACTGTACCCAAGGGTGAGAGACTGGTGATTGGAGCAGATTTCAATGGGCATGTTGGTGAAGGGAAGAGAGGGGATGAGGAAGTGATGGGTAGGTATGGTGTTAAGCAAAGGAATGCAGAAGGTCAGATGGTAGTGGATTTTGCGAAAAGGATGGACATGGCTGTGATGAATACGTATTTTAACAAGAGGGACGAGCATAGGGTGACATACAAGAGTGGAGGAAGTTGCACACAGGTGGATTATATCTTATGTAGAAGGGCCAATCTGAAGGAGATTGGAGACTGTAAAGTGGTGGCAGGGGAAAGTGTAGTTAGGCAGCATAGGATGGTGGTTTGTAGGATGACATTGGTGATCAAGAAGAGGAGGATGAGTGTGAGGGCAGCACCAAGGATCAAATGGTGGAAATTGAAAAAGGGTAATTGTGAGGTGATGTTCAGGGAAGAGTTAAGACAGACACTGGGTGGCAGTGAAGAGTTACCGAATAGCTGGGTAACTACAGCAGAGCTAGTAAAAGAGATGGCTAGAAAGGTGCTTGGTGTGACATCTGGAAAGAGAAAGGAGGACAAGGAGACCTGGTGGTGGAATGAAGAAGTACAGGAGAGTATACAGAGAAAGAGGTTGGTGAAGAAGAAGTGGGATTGTCAAAGAGATGAAGAAAGTAGACAAGAGTATAAGGAGATGAGGTGCATGGTAAAGAGAGAGGTGGCAAAGGCTAAGGATAAGGCGTATGAAGAGTTGTATAAAAGGTTGGACACTAAGGAGGGAGAAAAGGACCTGTACCGATTGGCTAGACAGAGGGACCAAGCTAGTAAAGATGTGCAGCAGGTATGGGTGATAAAGGATAATGAGGGAATACTCACAAGCAAGGAGAGTGTGTTGAGCTGATAGAAAGAGTACTTTGAGGGGTTGAGGAATGAAGAGAATGAGAGGGAGAGAAGGTTGGATGATGTGCAGATAGTGAATCATGAAGTGCAGTGGATTAGCAAGGAGAAAGTAAGGATAGCTATGAAGAGGATGAAGAATGGAACGGCTGTTGGTCCCATGATATACCTATAGAAGCATGGAGGTGTTTAGGTGAAATTGCAGTGGAGTTTGTAACTAGATTGTTTAATGAAATCTTGGAAAGTAAGAGGATGCCTGAGGAATGGAGAAAAAGTGTTTTGGTACCAATTTTTAAGAATAAGGGTGATGTGCAGAGCTATAGTAACTACAGAGGGATTAAACTGATCAGTCACAGCATGAAGTTATGGGAAAGAGTAGTGGAAACTAGGTTAAGAAGGGAGGTGATGATTAGTGATCAGCAGTATGGTTTCATGCCAGGAAAGGGCACTATAGATGCAATGTTTGCTCTGAGAGTGTTGATGGAGAAGTACAGAGAAGGTCAGAAGGAGTTGCATTGTGTCTTTGTGGATTTAGAGAAAGCATATGACAGGGTGCCTAGAGAGGAGTTGTAGTATTGTATGAGGAAGTCGGGAGTGTCAGAGAAGTATATAAGAGTGGTACAGGATATGTACGAGGGTAGTGTGACAGTGGTGAGGTCTGTGGTGGGAGTGACAGATGCGTTTAAGGTGGAGGTGGGATTACATCAAGGATCAGCTCTATGCCCGTTCTTATTTGCAATTGTGATGGACAGGTTGACAGATGAGATCAGACAGGAGTCCTCGTGGACTATGATGTTTACAGATGACATTGTGATCTGTAGTGAGAGTAGGGAACAGGTGGAGGAGACCCTGGAGAGGTGGAGATATGCTCCAGAGAGAAGAGGAATGAAGGTCAGCGGGACTAAGACAGAATATATGTGTGTGAATGAGAGGGAGGACAGAGGAATGGTGAGGATGCAGGGAGTAGAGGTGGCGAAGGTGAATGAGTTTAAGTACTTGGGATCAACAGTTCAGAGTAATGGTGAGTGTGGAACAGAGGTGAAGAAGAGAGTACAGGCAAGATGGAGTGGGTGGAGAAGAGTGTCAGGAGTGATTTGTGACAGACGAGTACCAGTAAGAGTGAAAGGGAAGGTCTACAAGAGGGTAGTGAGACCAGCTATGTTATATGGGTTGGAGACAGTGGCACTGACAAAAAGGCAGGAGTCAGAGCTTGACATGGCAGAGTTGAAGATGTTAAGATTTGCACTGGCTGTGACGAGGATGGACAGGATTAGGAATAAGTATATTAGAGGGTCAGCCCAGGTTGGAAGGTTTGGAGACAAAACCAGAGAGGCAAGATTACATTGTTTGGACATGTGCTGAGGAGGGATGCAGAGTATATTGGGAAAAAGATGCTAAGGATGAAGCTGTCAGGTAACAGGAAAAGAGGAAGGCCTAAGAAAAAGTTTATGGATGTGGTGAGAGTGGACATGCAGGTGGTTGGTGTGACAGAGCAAGATGCAGAGGACAGGAAGAAATGGAAACAGTTGATCTGCTGTGGTGACCCCTAATAGGAGCAGCCGAATATATATAGGTATATATGTATTTGTATATACATAAGAGATAGATATACCATGTATGGGAGATATACATAGTGACAGACAGATATGTATACATATATGTATGTATGTATAGACATATCTATACATAACAGGTGATTTTGAGCAAGGGGCAACAGAATTGTGCTCTGTTTAACTAAGCGTATGAGCATGCCCAGTGGGTTTGCCAGAACTTATAAACTGACTCCAGGTCATACCTACCTGTACTCTAGTCCGGGATTTTGTGAGTTACAGACAGTGACATCTGTCCCTGTTTCTGTAGTACTGCACTTCACTCAAATTGTCTGTGGCATTCTTCAGCTTTCTGATATAATTAATATGTGACAGAGGTTAATAATGTTACACCACACACAGACTGAGTCTGTAAAAGAAAAAAAAAACAACATAACAATACCTCACATCCAAAAGATGTGGATACTTCCAGATTAGAACCATCAATGCCATCACCCATGCTAACTTCCCTAGTCCACTGAGCCATACATGCTGCCAAACAGAGAGTAGTCATTCACCACACAATCAACAGCATAAATATGTGCATTGTTATTCCTGCATTGAGACGTACAATGTATGATCAATTTCTATTTTACTGCTCTGAGATTTCCTGGACTGCTGATATAGCATTGATGAGTTACTGTTACAGCAGTTATATGGGAACACTGCTGTGTTGGATGTGGTGGAATAACACTGCATGTTCTGCTGGGATACATAGTAGTCTAAATATTGTGTTTAACATCTCCCTTGACTGATGTAGTGAATATTCCATACATGACACATGATAGTGGACCAGGTATCTGTAGTCCCACGTGGAGGTTACTTCTGTCCAAATATCCCGCTATATTTACTTGCATAAATGTAGCAGATACATACAATACCATATCATACTAATCCTTACAAGTACTGTGTAGGTTAGAGACTTAACTTGCAAATGCATCAGTTGACAGAACTGTAGTTCAGGGCTGACTCTGTCTGATGCTAGTGGTACACAGCCAATACATGGATAGGTACAGGTTGTGTGGGTTGCCTGGCATCAATTTTAATGTATGTATGTGAGTAGGAATTAGGTGTCAGTCCTTAGGTCTCCAGGTTGTCAGTGAATATGCTATGTGTTGTCTCTTAGCCAAAGCCAGGGCCAGTAGTAAGCATGCCTACATCTGCCTACAGGGACATCAGCAGGGGGTTCCTCCTCTGAGTCCTCCTGTGACTGTGGCTGTGGTGACCTGGGCACTGGTGAGGGTCTGTGTATCTCTTCCCTTTGCTGATCCTACTGCAGCTGTTTCCACAGTATCAGATTGTGTAGCATAGCACATACTGTGAACACATGTGCAAATATGGCTGGAGAGTACTGCAGAGCTCCACCAGATATATCAAGACACCAGAACTGTGACTTTAGAAGCCCAAACACACACTCTATGATGTTCCTAGTTTGTGCATGTATCTCATTATGGTGTTCTGCCATTGGTGTGTGTGCATTTCTGATGGGTGTCATCATCCATTTTTCAGTGTGTAGCCAGTATCCCCCAGTAAATGACCATGTGGGATGTCCCCCCAGCAAACATCTGGTACAGCTGTGAAGCATGGCAGATATGGGAGTCATGATAACTGCCAGGCTGCCAGCACACACATTCATAATAATTCCCTGGGCATTGCACATGACCTGGCAATTGATGGAGTGGTACCCCTTGTGGTTAATGTAGATTCTACCCTCTTCAATGGGTGGTGCCTTGGTGTGCACAAGTGCATCTATGGCACCCAGTACTTCAGGGTACCGTGCTACATGGTAGAAGTGTTGCATATTGCTGGCCCTCTCAGCAGTGAGGTGAAAAGATATGTGTTCACTGGCAGGTGGTAGAATAGCATCCAGGAACTGGTGGAGTATTCTGAATGCAGATGCCTGTGAGACCTCCGTCATATCTCCAGCTGGTCTTTGGAAAACACCTGTAGTTACACATACCTTTGTTTCCACTGGGATGGGTTCCCCTCTGTTGGCTCTGGGTCTGAGTTGAGGGCAGCTAGAGCTCAGTGAGTTCTTGTAGTATGTCCGTGTCAACCCTGCAGTACTCTACAATCTCCAGCTCATGTAGCTCCTGGAAGGTTACCCTGGACCTGAACACTCTTCTCCTTCTCTGCCTAGGCCTATTGGCAGCAACACCAGCATCAATGACTTCAGCAGCAACATACAGATGTAGCAGTCCTGTGGCAGCCCCTAGCATTATCTCAGTTAAAAATCCCAAGTCTGTACTCCAGTGGTCCACAGTATTGGGGGAAAATCAGAATGTAGGGTGTATGCATACTTTATACAGCTCTGCTGTAAGTGCAGAATGTGTGATTGGCTAACTATGATGCATTCCTTGCCTTCTACTTACTATTTTTTGTTTTTACCTTGTACCTTACTGATTGTTTTTTCTCACTGCCTTTTCCTTTCTTTGTTGTGCCCCGCTCCATTTGCCCTTCGGGCTCACTCCACTCCCCTACCCTACCCCCAATTCCCATCCACCCGCCCCAGTAGCCCTACACTTATACCTCTGAGACTCCTCCCCCTATCTTTCTCAACCTACCACTAACCTAATCATCACTAAGGCACTCCAAACTCAATCTGTCCTAATTAGCCTTAATTTACTTCTCACATACCACCACTCCCATACCTACCCTATCCATCCTCTAAACTAACTTTTGTCAGGATCTGCTTCCTACACATCCTCTTCTAATTAGTCTTACTGACAACTTTAATCCAGTCCTATCTTGTCTCACAGACACTTTCATTTCTTTCAGCTCTCCTCACTTTCAAAATAATCACAACTTACACTTTACACACTACCATGGCCCCAACGCACAACACTATTTTTGTCCCCACACTACTCTTAACTACAGTTATAGCCTCTCTAACTATACCTTATTCACTCACCTTCTCTGAAAATCTTACTCTATGCAAACAAAACCATCATTTCCAACAAACTTCTTCATTTTCTCTCATCTATACCACTAACCATGGTAACATAACCAGTACCTCAAATTACATTCTACCAAAATATCACAGAACAAGCCACATAACTTACTTAACTATTATATTAAAAAGAACTTCAGTAAGTTCCACAAAATCTTTAAATGCCTATATTTTACCAACACCACCTCCTCCTTCATGGTGATATTCATCCTAACCCTGGCCCCAATAATGACAAGAGTAACAACCTTGACAATTTAACTCCTTTCATAGCTAAAGAACTTAATTCCCTCCTTATAGCACATCTAAATATTAGAAGTATCAACAATAAAATTTCCCACCTACATGCACTACTTGATCTACACTCTTTTGATATTCTATGTCTCACTGAAACCTGGCTTAGACCATCTACTTTAAACCATGAAATTATCCCCTCAGGATATAATATCCTTAGATGTGACCGAATAAACAAAAAAGGTGGAGGTATAGCCATACTTTACAAATCTCATCTCCAACTTTCCCCCTGTAATGTGCTTCCATCATTAGATGCTAAAACTGAAGCACTGTCTATCAAACTCCAAATCAACAACTCCAAATCTATCTACCTAATTTGTATGTATCTACCTTCTGGTAATAATACTAATACTCTTGAAAACATACTTAGTTATCTATCTAACCAACTACCCCAAGAGACCATTGTACTGGGCGACTTCAACATTGACTGGTTCACCTACAATACCCAGAAGCCTACTAACCACATAAATCTGTTTGGGTTCTCCCAATTAATAACCACTCCCACTAGAATCCACAAACCTAGCATGAAAGAAACTACTCTTGACTGGATCCTCATCAAAAACCATCCTAATATCTATACTCCAGGTACCCTCCCCGATAACATCAGCGACCATATGCTTACATATATTACTAGAAAAAAAATAGAAGTTATGTTCTTACCATAACGTTCCATGTTAGTTGTCTTCTTCTCGCCTTCTTCTTGCTGGATGGGTTCGGAGCCGACCTCGGCTCCGACTCGGCCACTCTAAAAGCTCGAGAGTTGGTTCCACCGGCTCGAGGCTCCCCTTATATCCCACAATGCTAGGCGAGAGTTACCTCAGATCTCGTTTGTAAGCTAACCCAGCTTATAACAGTAACAGTATAACTGTAAAACAGAATCCACCTCTAACAACAGGAAGAAAAAGGGTGACCTACATCCTGAACCAAGAAATATGCATAATAGCATATGACTAAGAAAGAGGTGGTAGAAAGAGAGGTCACGATCACAACTCCTCTAGGTCTGTCCAGGCCAGGGGAAGGAGGGTGGGGCCTAAGAAGAAGGCGATGAAGACAACTAACATGGAACGTTATGGTAAGAACATAACTTCTATATGTTAAGTTGTCTATCTCGCCTTCATTCTTGCTGGATGGGACCGCGTCCCTAGCACCTTGTCCCGGGTGGCCTAACGGAACAGACTCCTGAGAACAGTGGAACCAAAATTAGCTCTATGCCTAGAAGCTAAATCCAACTTATAATGAGAAATAAAAGTGTGAGGAGTAGCCCAAGTAGCCGCTGCACAAATGGTGTCAATAGACAGTCTGTCTTGGAAGGCTAAAGAAGTAGCCAAAGCTCTGGTGGAATGGGCTTTAGGTTTATTAGGCAATTTTTGTTGTCTAATTTCATATACCAGGGAAATCAAAGATGTTAGCCATCTGGATAATGATACCTTTGAAACTGAAAGTCCCTTTCTGCTTTCCGCATAGGAGACAAACAGCTGATCAGATTTTCTGAATTGTTTCGTCCTATCCAAGTAGTACCTTAATTGACGATGAACATCCAGGCAGTGTAATTTTTGTTCAGACCTATTTGAATACTCTGGGAAAAAGACAGGGAGGTCAATGGTTTGATTTAGATTTGATGTTGAAACCACCTTAGGCAAAAAGGACAGGTTAGTTCGTAAGGAAACTCTGTCCTTATGGAACACAAGATAAGGAGAACGACAACTGAGTGCTTGAAGTTCTGAAATTCTTCTAGCTGATGTGATAGCCACCAGAAAGAGAGTTTTCCATGATAATAATTTCAAGGAACATGAAGCTGCAGGTTCGAAAGGGGAAAGAATCAAAGAAGCAAGAACTAAATTTAGGTCCCAAGGAGAAGGAGGATTTCTTATAGGAGGTCTGAGAAGAAAAACTCCTTTCAAAAAGGCTTTGCAAAGTTTGTGGGACATTAGGGCAGATTCAGAAATACCCACATGGAAATTAGAAATAGCTGCCAATTGAACCTTAAGAGTAGATGGAGATGAACCTGCATGGAAGAGTTCAGCTAGAAAATCAAGGACTAGTTGGATGGAAGCGGTGAAAGGATCTATGTCCTTTCCTTGTGCCCAATATGAGAAGCGTTTCCACTTACTCAAATAAATCTTTCGAGTGGAAGATTTATGGGAAGCTATCAATATATCTCTAACAGAGTGAGATAATTGAGGAAGCCTGGCTACGGTTGGAACTGGAGGAACCAAGCAGTGAGGTTCAGAGAGGGAGGGAGCGATGAAACTGACCCGACTGGTGGATCAAAAGATCTGGAACTAGGTCCAGATTCCACGGTCGCCCAAAAGAAATCGATGTAGAAAGGGGAACCACACTTGTCGAGGCCAGTAAGGAGCAATGAGGATCAATGAGGCCTTCTGAGCGATAGCTTTCTGTATTACTTGAGAGATCAGTGGGAAAGGAGGAAATGCATACAGAAGTCCCGGGGCCAAACTTGGACTAGAGCGTCCCTGCTGGGTTGGCCTGGTAAAGGGAATAGAGTGAAATATTCTCTGCACTTGCTGTTTTGGGGAGTAGCAAAAGATCGCAGCAAGGCTGACCCCACTTGAGAAAGATTTCTCTCACTACAGAGTCTTTCAGAGACCACTCGTGAGGCATGAGTATAGCTCTGCTCAACTTGTCCGCAATGTGATTGGACTTCCCGGGATGTGCGTTGCTATCAGAAAACGCTGAGAAGAAATCGCCCATTGCCACAGTCTGAGTGCTTCTCGACACAGGGGTATGATCTGGTTCCGCCTTGTTTGTTGATGTACCACACTACAGACATATTGTCTGTCTGGATTGCAATCGTTCCCAAGGGAAGAGAGTCTTGAAGGGCTTGCAACGCTAAAAGCACTGCTCTCATCTCCAGAACATTTATGTGCAAGTGGCATTCGCTTGGTTGCCATGTGCCCTGGACTGTCCTGCCCTGATAATGCCCCCCCCCACCCGATCAGGGAGGCATCCGTTGTCAGAGTAGCAACCGGAGGAGGTGGAACAAATGGTCTTCCCGACAGGAGCTGCGGGGAAGACATCCACCACATGAGATGCTTTTGCACGCTATGATCATAATGGTGTGAGACATTGGAAGTTCCTGGTATGACCATTGGGTAAAAGCATCCACTGAAGGATCCGCATGTGGTATCTGGCGAATGGAAGGAGAGGTAGAGGCGCTGCCATGATTCCCAACACCTTTAGAACTAACCTGGCTTTGACTCTGTTGTTGTTGAGAAGAAGTGACACCAATTTGTGAATGTCTGATATCCTTTGGTTCGTTAGCCTTGCAGACATGTCTATAGTATCTAAATTTGCGCCTATGTAGGTAATAGTACGACAAGGCGACAAAACAGACTTTTCGCAATTTATTGAAATACCCAGTTTTTGACAAATGCGAAAAGTATAATCTCTGGCCATCAGAAGGAGATGCTTGGTGGGAGCTGTGAGAAGCCAGTCGTCCAAATATGGAAACACCTGGAATCCTTGTCGTCTCAGGTGAGAAGCTACCACTGCCATGCATTTGGTAAACACCCGAGGGGCAGTGGTGAGACCAAAGGGCAGGGCCCTGAACTGAAAATGACTGGTTCCCAGCCTGAAGCGGAGGAATCTTCTGGAGCCGCCTGTTCATTTTATGTGATAGCACGCATCCCGAAGGTCTATAGAGCACATCCAGTTTCCTTTGCCCAAAAGGGGAAGAATGGATTGCAGCGTGACCATCCGAAATCTTGTTTTCTTGACTGATTTGTTCAAGACACTGAGATCCAAAATCGGTCTCCAGTCCCCTGTTTTCTTTGGAACTAAAAAGAACCTTGAGTAGATTCCGGATCCTTGTTGGTCTGCTGGCACTGACTGAATTGCTCTTTTGCAAGCAGTTTTGAAATTTCCAAAGCTGCTATATCCCTTTGAGTGGGTGGAACATCTGGAAGGGATTTTTGACTGATTTGGAAAACGAAGAAAGGGGATAGAATAGCCTTCGGAAATGATGGACTGTACCCATTTGTCTTGAGTCAGGGATAGCCAGGCTTCTGGGTACAGTGACAATCTTCCCCGACTCCCTCCGAAGGTGGGCAGTCGGGCAACACCTCAGGGATGCTGAAAGGGCTTGTCAGGAAAGGCTTCCCGATTGCCCTGGTTCTGCGGACCCCCTGCCCCTAGGGCGGCGTCTACCATTGTTATTCCCACCTCTGCCTCTGGTAGGAAAAGACTCTGTCGTCAGGCGAAGTCCCTTGAGATTGTTTACGGAACCACATCTTCCCACCCTTCTGGCCTTTGGGGTAAGGCCTAGAAGGAGTCGAAAACGGACTCCGACGGCAGAAAGGGTCTTGCCATCAGTCTCGCACCTAGTCAGGGTTTCTTTCACTTGAGGACCAAAGAGAGATGGTCCATAAAAGGGGAGTTCGTGAAAGACGTCTTGAAAGGGTCCGCAAAATTGCATAGCCGCATCCAGGCGTGCCTACGTAAGGCTACACCTGTCCCTGCGGCTCTGCTCGCTCCATCGGCCGCATAAGAGAGGAGGCGCATGGAGGAGTTAGATATGGAATTAAGGGTAGCCAGCTGCGTGTTCATTTTATCTTGGAAACCCGCAGCTGTAGGATCCTTTAACATTTCACTCGCTTCCTTGATCAAGTCCCTTTGAAGACGAGTGAAATGGCACAGGTAATTCAGCGAACACATGGTAAATGTCGCTGAGGAGAACATCCGCTTCGCACCTATCCATGGACCTAGATTCCTTGTTAGGTGGATGGACAGGCACTGAAGGATCAGCCAGTTCCTTCTTTGTGGCAGCAGCTACCACCATAGCATCCACAGAAACTCCTTTTGATAAAAATTGCTTGTCTGATGGAGCTGTGATGAATTTAGAGGGTCTCCTGGGAGTGGGGTCCACTGAATCAGGAGCCGTCCATGCCTTCTTAGCAACCACCTGCATGAGGTGGTCGAAGGGGGACACCCAGGAGGTGGAAGGACGAGAGCCAAATGCCTCAAGATACACAGATTCGTCCTCCGAAGGGTTGAGGGCTGGCCAATTTCCCCTCTGTTTCAGGATCTCCAGAATGTCTGCAAATGAGACATCTTCAGAAGGGGAACGGGGGGAATCCTCAGAATCATCCAGATCTGTGTCTGACGTGATAGACTCAGGTGAGTCAATGTGCTTCCTCTTGCACTTCCTCTTCCGAGGGGGCTCTTCTGCCAAATCAGGAGAGGCCTCGAAGAGGATGAAATCCCACAGGGGGCTCCTGAGGAGCTGGCTCTCTGCAGTCCGGGATGAGGGAGTGAGTCGACTTACCCTGAGGCAGCATAGAGGGAGGGGCGGACGGAGCCGACTGTGGAGTAGAGCCAGGCTCTAACACACTCCGCATGACCTCGAATGCACCCCTGTCAGGCAGAGCCAGAGGTCCCCGCTCCGAGGAGCTAAGAACCCCCCTCGGCACCGACAGTGATGGCTCCGAGGTCGATGTCGGAGCCGAACTCACCAGCGCCGGCGCACCGAGAGGAGAGGGGGGTCGGACAAGGGTCCGATGCCACTCACGCCCTCGGAGCCGACGAGGGAAGTCCGGCGCCGAGATTCCTCCAAAGAAGAAAACGGAGCCGACGACGGAGCCGAAGACAATTGTCTCGGCTCCGAAGTGATCACAGTCTCGGTTCCGACACGACCCGGCTCCGAACTCAAAAGAGTCGAAGGAGGAAAGAGTTGATGGACCGGGGCAGGCACCGACTGATGAGTCGGGCTCTGAAGCATCTGGGCTAGTGCCTCGGACTTAAGTAGTCGACTCACCACTCTCTGCAGGTCATGATCGGACAGCCTCGATGACCTAGAGGAATGAGACCTTTGGCTCCGTTCAGACAGCAGGGGAGATCCTGGAGCCGAATGAACGGAGCCAAGAGAAGGTGACCTAGACCTCTTTCTAGTTGTCGGCTCCGAAGGTCTGGTCGGAGCCGACACGGGTACCTCAATAACCTCGGCTCCGGCCCGAGCCGAGGAAGCCACAGAAACTGTGGACTGAGACTTATCGGCTCCAGCCGGAGCCGATAAAGGCAAAGGTTGAACAACCTGAGGTCTCGGCTCAGAAGCCGGAGCCGAAGACCTCGATGCCTTAGAGGGCTTCCCTGTTGAAACTGACAGGGAATCCTCTGGCTTCAATAAGCCTCTCAGAATCAACTTGTTTTTTCTTTCCTGCAGGACCCTGGGGCTGAAGCCATGGCACACAGCACAGGAGTCCTGCAGGTGCAAAGGCCCCAGACAATAGACACAAGAAGTGTGAGCGTCTGTCAGAGACATTTTCTGACAGCACGCATCACACTTCTTGAATCCGGAGACCTTTGCTTCTTTAGACATTTCCCTAACTGACAGGTGTACACAAACACACACCCAAACACACAAGTTATACCCTGTCAGCAAAAAATAATAATTTTAGTAGTTATACTAGAATTTAAGTACAATAAAATTAAAGTAAACTACACAAACACTCCACTAGGGAAGGGAAGGCCTAAGGCCCAAAGGAAGAACCAAAGGTTCTTTTAGTAAAGAAACGGGAAAAATTAGGGTCGGGGATAAAGTTTTATAATCTACACTAATCTAGGAAGAATTTAACTTAAAAAGGGAGAAAAAGAGTAACTTTTAGAAGAAAAAGCTAACACTCACCAGGAACCGGTAGAAGCAACCAACCTCGAAGCTGTAGCGGCAAACGAGATCTGAGGTAACTCTCGCCTAGCATTGTGGGATATAAGGGGAGCCTCGAGCCGGTGGAACCAACTCTCGAGCTTTTAGAGTGGCCGAGTCGGAGCCGAGGTCGGCTCCGAACCCATCCAGCAAGAATGAAGGCGAGATAGACAACTTAACATCTTCATGTTTCAGCAACTGATAATATCAAAACCTTCCGCTGCAAAAAATACTTCAATCCTGATAGCTTCCAAAATGAATTGCTAGCATGCAACTGGTCACCTCTTACCCATCTTGAAATTGATGAAGCTGTGACCTACTTTAACACTTATTTTCTTCAAATTCTTGACTACCATGCACCTTATCGCACTACCAGAATGAAAACAAAAACTGCTCCATGGCTCACTAAACAAACAAAGCAAAAAATGCTCCTCAGAAATAAAATCTGGACCAAATGGAGAGCTACCAAATGTCCATCTCATCACCTCCTCTATAAACAGCTAAGAAATGCTACCAAAAAAGACACCCTTAGAGACAAAAAGACTACTACCTACACCTCCAACAATCCACTGAACATACCCCACAAAAATTTTGGTCAGGGATAAACAAACTTCTTCAGCCAGGACACCCTACTACTCCTATCCCATCAGGTTTCAACCATAATAATTCCAATCAAATCCCTGATACCTTTAACAACTACTTTACTGAAGCCATACAAAACCTAGCCAATTCTTTACCTCCCTCTTCTACTCCCCTACCAAATACTCTCAACTCTTCTACTCCTACCTTTCACCTACAACCTGTAAGTACATCTCTTATCTACAAACTACTTAGAAAACTAAAACCATGTACACCATCTGCTGATCATCTCCCATCAGAATACCTTCAGATTGCTGCAAAGGCTTTATGTCACCCCATATCTATCCTCATTAATAGAACTATTTCTGAAGCTAAAATTCCAACCATCTGGAAAGTTGCCCATATCATCCCTCTTCATAAAGGTGGGTCTTCCACTGAACTCTCTAACTTTCAACCTATTGCCTTACTCTCTCCATTATCTAAGATAATGGAAAAATGTATTCACAAACAACTACTTAACCACCTACTACAAAACAACCTACTAGCAAACTGCCAGCATGGCTTTAGACCATTCCAGAGCACTACAATTGCACTACTCTCCTTCACTGATTCTATAAATAAAAATCGGAACAACTCCTTCTCTGCTGCAATATTTATTGACTTATCAAAAGCCTTTGACATGGTCAACCATAACTTACTTCTAGACAAACTAAATTCCTATTCTCTTAACCCACAAGCATTACAATGGTTTAGGTCTTACCTTCAAAATAGACAACAAGCAGTACTTTGGGAAAACAATCTGTCATCATTACTTCCCATAAATATTGGAGTCCCACAAGGCTCTATTTTAGGTCCCCTTCTCTTTTCCTTATTCATCAATGACCTTCACTTGAACACACCCCAAGCCACCTGCATCCAATATGCAGATGACCCAACCTTAATCTGTACTTCTAAGAATCTAGCCTCCCTCCAGTCAATTACCCAAAATGTATTCCAAAGTGTTGAAAACTGGCTTATGCAACACTGCCTCCTCCTTAATCCCAAAAAACAAAACTACTCCTTTTTACGCCAACTCATAAATCACCAAATCCATTCTTTACCATTACCTCTAATAATGCCTCCAACATAACCCCAGATACTACCACCCGGCTATAAGGAGTTACAATTGACAATCGCCTTAACTATGATGACCATATTAACTCCACCATAAAGTCTGTTAACAAAAAACTTGGTTCTCTCTATAGAATTAAACCATTCCTTACCCCCTTAGCCAGGAAGACTATTGCCCAGACCCACCTCATCTCTACCCTCTTTTATGCCTCTGCCATATATACTAACTTATCTAAAAACAACCTCTCAAAACTTTCTACATGTTATAATAGCATTGCTAGATTTATCACATGCTCTCCCTTTAAAACTCACCACTGCCTTAACCTTAGACAACTTGGATGGCTAGAAATACAGAACCTTATACTCAGTAAACAACTACTTATTACCCATAAAATCCTGCACTATCCCAATAATACCCCTATCCTCATAGATCTTATTTCACCATACAAAAATCTGTCTACACTACGTTCTGCCAATAAACATCTGGTATCCTTAGTTAAATCCAACAATAAAGCAGGTGACTCTCTTTTCTCTAATACTATAGGAAAACAATGGAATCTGCTCCCTTCTGAACTATCTATCCTAGCTTCTACTACTCTATTCAAAAAACATATCAAAGAACATCTTAAAGCCCGGTGGCTCTGTCCTTATTCTAACCCAGACTGAAATTCCATGCCTCTCCTGCACAAATCCCATCCCCACACACTAACCTAAGCATACAAACCAACTCTTTTTCTCTTTATACCTGCTCTGTTTTTGTGATCTAATAATTGTTCTTTACTTTTCCTCTAGCAAACCTTTGTATATTGTCTATAATCCATAATTTGTATTATATTTATTCATATAAACAATGCTATCTCTGTACTGTAATTTTAATATACATGTCCTTTTTATAAATTGTTAACGTTTTAACTGTTTATGCTGGAGCTTTTCTCCCCGGGCCTCTACTGAAAATGGACATATATCCAGTTAGACTAGCCCGGTCAACAAATGTAAAATAAATAATTCCACCTGCCTACAATATAATTAATATCATTTAATCGCCCTATTTCAGTGCATGACACCACTCACAGTGCGGCGCCACACAGCACAGCTTATACAAAGATCAAAATTTATAATTGAATACATTCGGTTTTAAGAACGCACTCAGCCAGACAGCTTGCCATGCAGACACGTGCACCTAAGCTTAACAGAAATTAGAAGTGAGAGGACACACCCCTCTCATGTCAGCCACACCCTATTTTAACATCAACATGGTGTAAGACCCTACACAAAGGGGATATTTTATTTATTTATTTTACATTTGTTGACTGGGCTAGTCCAACTGGATATATGCCCATTTTCAGTGGAGGCCCGGGGAGAAAAGCTCCACAGAGTAAATATATACAAAAACACAGGTACAATACAAAGTTTTTGTCAATCATAACATAACATTGCATATATTTTAATCAGGAAAAAATAAAAATAATCATAGTACATACCAGCTATGGATATGCATACAAAGTATGTTCAATTACACTATTAAACTTTAAATTCACACACATAATATTGTTAGTAGTTAAGTAAGTAAGCTTATACAGGTAGGAAGATTAGTGTCCAGAGGCAACGGATATGTGGACATGATTACTCCTTTCTGCTATTCAATAACTCCACCTCATTTGCATACTTATCCATGCTGACAGCCTGGAAACTACATGCTTCATAGCCCTATGACCTTAGCAACAGCAACAATGCACCCTTGCAGGGACCCCACACAGTGTTCTATTATAAATTTCTGTCACATAGTATAAAATTCTTTTTCTTCCTATATTTTTTTATTTTTCTATTAAGCTTGTTTGCACACTGTGGTGCAAACCTCAAACATGCCGAGATTATTAAAAATACATATTTATTTAATGTATTCCCTTAATCTTTCTGACATCCAGAATAATAGTTTTGCTCATATGTGTATGTGGTATTACATTGTCAGGGGATTTATATCCACATTTCTATATTTTATACCCCTTTTTTCTATCTAGACCCCTGTACATGGAATTTTTCTGCTTATAGTACAGAAACTGACACAGAGTCTGAACAGCTGCCTTTCTGCTTGTTGGATCACTCTACCTACCTCATATGCATGAGTTTCACCTGCTTATGAAGTGATTTACATGCCATGGAATTTTCTGTGTTTGCACGCGCATGTGCGGCACCCAGTAGAACTTACTGAATCTTAATATGTTTACAGGCATGTAAGCATCGTGGAGCGATGCCTACATGGCAAAAAAAAAATCTGTAGGCTTTCATAAATTTCCCCTATTTGAAGAAGATTTTTTTGAAGATTTGAAAGAAATGGATAAAATAAACATGGATGTAATTAAATATGGATATTATAAAAATAGAAATAAAGAATCGCCAGGATTTAATAAACTCTGTGTATGCACCGTGTAGAGCCTACAGGCAATGTATCTGTGTACACGGCCACAGTTCGCCCTCGGCAGCGTGCCATTCATATTAATGATGGGGCACTGCTGAGGGAGTGCATAGGAGCAGGGTTATTGAATTGGTGTAGGGAAAAGTGTAGATGCTATCTGTTGTTGTGGATGACATGTACTGCTCCACACTACTGTTGAAATGCTGTGAATTGGTTCAAATGCATAATATTTAAATTTAATGTATTTTTTTCACCTTTTAGTATGTTCGCAGAACATGGCACTGAGCGCAGCAATGCTCAGCTGTGTTCACACATAGACAGCTGACACCTGCTAGATATCTAAAAATAGAAACCAGATATCATTAATTATCCCAATTACATCATTTTCTTATTTTAATTATTTTCATATTTTCTGTTTTTTTTTTTTTTTTTTTTTTAATTGCTGTTTATGTGGTGTGGTGCAAAGCACTGCAGAGCCAAGCGTTACTCATACATATATAGCCAACAGTTGCTAAACATCTAAAAATAGAAACTGGATGTAATTAATTATTTATGCCTGGGTCTATTTAAGTGCATTTGCATGGCTCACCTTGGTACTTAGCAACACTAACAAGTAACCCAGTAGTATATGTGACGGTATAGTATTTTTCATAATATCCAAGTAGCTAAATGGGTAGGGATACAACCTAATTCTTAGTAGGTCCTGGGTTTGAATCTGTAACAGAGATAAGATGTCTGTAATTTAATTTATTATACATGTTTAATTAAAAAAAAAAAAAAATTTATGAAATATGGCACTGCTACTCTGTGCTGAACACTGCTTAAACATGCTAATGGCTAATTTTGTTTGCATGATGCTAAGCTTAGCTAAAACCTCAGTTGTGAAGTTTTCGCACTACTTAGCTGTGCATAGCTGGTTTGCGTGATGCTAAGCAATACAGTACTTTTTTGAATGTTGTTCAACGATGTGTAAGGGTGGGAAACAGACTATATTAGGCACAATAGGCAGGACAGGCAGGACTTCTGCAACAGTCTTTGGAGTCTGATCAGCTGGTGATATAGCAGGCAGTGCTGGTGAAGGTGTGCACTTTTGGGCTGAGAGATGGGGTGTTTAGGAGTCCAGGTTCTTTGTTGGGCTACTGGTTAAAATCATGAACCCGGGCTGATGCAGGGCGGTTTCCAGGACTTGAAGTGTAATTTGGAGGCCTGGGTCTGTTTGGCCTGGGCACTAACCAGTGCTACTGGTATCCCCCACACAGGTGAGCAGTGTTGTCACCAGTGTGATGACCTGAAGAGAATAAAGAGGGGAACCTTGGACACCTGGGTCCAAGAGGCATGGGCTGGGAATGCCCCACAAATATGTAAGTATGTTTTCCACTGTTTTATCAAACTGTACACTGAATGTCTGCAAAACTGATATGCATAATCATGTGCTTCTCTTTCAACATCTGCAGCTGAGAGGGCTCGCAATGTCAAGGCCCATGCCGGGCACCTGGCCAGGTCAGACTGTGAGTGTTGTAAGTATGGATTTATTAAGCTAACTGTAGTGCAAAAAGCAAGAAAGAGTAAAGTAGTTGCTGCAGTAAAGTATACACAATAAAAACTGTAGTGCAATACATGGGCAATTAGAGCTGTAGTGCAATAAATGAATAATAACTGTATTGCAATAAACAGTACCAAAAACAGTAAGCAAAATGCCATAATGACAATGTCATAACTGTTGCAGTAGAGCTGTACAGCAGGATTGTGTTGTCATAACTATTGCAGTAGAGCTGTATGCATTGCTTGTCTGTGGTAAGGTTGCTGCAGTCAAGTGTAACACTGTCTCTGGGCCAATATCAGTCACATAATGCTCTCTGTTCCACCTACTCCAAGTAATAAAGGTATATGGATGAGGTAGCCCACTCTATGGGCAGATATTGTACGTGGACTTCACAGACATTTATTAGCAATACTAATAAAGTGTTAAGCAGCATTGTTGATTCCTACAGAAATCTGTTTCCATAAATGAGGTACGGCTGTATTCCATGCATGTGTGTTATACTGTCACTGCGGTCAAGTATAGCACTGTAATAGTTCTCGAATGCAAAACAAATTCAGTCACATAATGCTCTCTTTTTCTCCCACTCCAGGAACTAAAGGTATATGGATGAGGTAGCCCATGTTATGAACATATATGATTGTGTTTACATTTCACAGACACTTATCAGCAATACCAGTAAAGTGTTAAGCAGCATTGTTGTTTCCTAAATACATCTGTCTACATATTCCCTGAACAGCTTTATTCCTTGCATGTCTGTACCAAGCTGCTGCAGTCAATGTTACATTTTTTTCAGATGACCCTCTACAGTCACAGCTATTGGGTTCTATTCCCACGCCTGCCAACTAAGGCATGCAGATGTCTATTTTATGTACTGTACAAAAACATGTCTCTCAAGTGTCACAATTTCTTATAATGTAATTAAAACTGCCTAATCCATCTGTCATATGATTACCAGCAAACTCATAACCTGGAAAGCAATGTATTACCGAATCACAGAACACCTTGGTAGTTATAGTAGTCTACAGTATGTGAAAGTGTTCTGTGTAGTTGTGTACCTGAATTTGTTATTGCTTGGCCCATACTGACCCATGCTAACAGCTTGAGAGGTATGTATGTGCTACATCAGCTATAGGAGAATTGTGGTCACTGTACTCAAAACTGACACTACACATCTGTAGAGTATTTATTATCAATGTTTTCAGGGATATAGTCTGCATTGTCAATAATGGATTGTTTCTCTTCCTTCCCCATCTTCATTTATTTAGTATTGTTTATTATTATGATTTAGTATTAATATATTTTGTTAAACTAACTATATTTTTGCAAAAGGTGGTGCATTATTGATATATGTTATTATAATTCAATATTAACATATTTTTTAAACTGACTGGTTTGTTGGCCTTATGCTTTAATTCTTACTGGCATGCTGTTAACATACTGACTGTTATGTTATTTACTGTTGTGAAATAAGAAGTTATGTACCTACCATAACGTTCCATGTTAGTTGTCTTCTCTCGCCTTCTTTCTTGCTTGATGGGTTCGGAGCCGATCCTCGGCTCCGACTCGGCACTAGCTAAGCTCGAGAGTCACTTTTACCAGCTCGAGGCAGCCCCATATCCCATGATGCAAGGCGGTAAGTACCCAGATCTCGTTTGATGACAAAGGGCAATAACAGCAAGCATAAAAACACTTCCAAAAGGAAGAAAGAAAACTACAGGATGGAAGAAGGACCAGGTCTGAATGGTCTTCAGCATAATAATTTCTTAGAAAGGTCTGTCCAGGCCTGGGGGAAGGAGGGAGGGTCACAAGAAAGAAGGCGAGAGAAGACAACTAACATGGAACGTTATGGTAGGTACATAACTTCTTAATGTTAAGTTGTCAATCTCGCCTTCATTCTTGCTTGATGGGACCGCGTCCCTAGCACCTCTATCCTGGATGGCTCAATGGAACAGACTCTTGAGGACTGTAGAGCCAAAACTGGCTCTGTCCCTGGAGGCCAAGTCCAATTTGTAGTGGGAAACAAACGTATGAGGAGTGGCCCAAGTGGCCGCTGCACAAATAGTGTCTAAAGGAAGTCTAGCTTGAAAGGCTGTAGAAGTAGCTAAGCTCCTAGTTGAATGTGCTTTAGGTTTTGAGCACAGCTGTTTCCCCTGAGCAGATAAATTTCAGAGATGACCAAGAAAGCCATCTAGACAAGGTCACTTTAGAAACAGGAAGGCCTTTCTTATTATCCGCATAGGAAACAAAAAGTTGATCAGATTTCCTAAATGTTTTTGTTCTGTCCAAATAATATCTGAGTTGACGGTGGACATCAAGATAATGTAGTTTTTGTTCGGCTCTGTCTGAATAGTTTGGGAAAAATACAGGGAGATCAATGGATTGATTCAAATTGGTTTTTGAGGCGACCTTAAGCAGAAAGGTCGGATTAGTTCTCAACGACACTCTGTCTTTGTGAAAAACCAAATAGGGGGGTCGAACCGATAGAGCATGAAGTTCAGACACCCTCCTGGCCGATGTAATAGCCACTAGAAATAAAGTTTTCCAAGAAAGAAATTTCAGGGAACAAGAAACAGCTGGCTCGAAGGGGGGAAGAATCAAGGATGTCAGCACTAAATTTAGATCCCACTGAGGAGGAGGATTCCTGATTGGAGGCTTGAGTAGGAAAATTCCTTTCAAAAAGGCCCTGCAGAGCCTATGGGACATAATATTGTGATCTGCGATCCCGACATGAAAGTTCGAGATAGCA
This sequence comes from Protopterus annectens, assembly GCF_019279795.1. Lineage (NCBI taxonomy): Eukaryota > Metazoa > Chordata > Ceratodontiformes > Protopteridae > Protopterus > Protopterus annectens. The sequence continues at coordinate 879,980,679 of NC_056725.1, forward strand.
GCCAATTGAACTCTGACTGTGGAAGAAGAGGAGCCTGCATGAAAAATCTCTGCTAAGAAGTCCAGGACTGCCTGAACAGGGGCAGTGAAAGGATCAATACTCTTGGCCTTAGCCCAATAAGAGAAACGTTTCCATTTGCTTGCATAAATCCTCCTGGTAGAGGATTTTAAAGAGGCTACTATGATGTCTCTAACTGAGTTAGAAATCAAAGGAAGCCTGGCTAAGGAAGGAAGTGGAGCAACCATGCTGTGAGGTTGAGAGAGGGAATAGACCGGTGCAGCTGACCGGATTGATGAGTCAGAAGATCTGGCACTGGGTCCAGATGCCACGGCTGCACCAAAAGGTGACGATGGAGGAACGGGAACCAAACTTGTCGAGGCCAGTAAGGGGCAATGAGAATCAATTTGGCTCTCAAAACGGTAGCTTTCTGGATAACTTGAGGGATCAGAGGAAAAGGAGGGAAGGCATAAAGAAGTCCCTGGGGCCAATCCTGGGTCAGAGCGTCTCTGGGGGGATGGCCTGGAAGACGGAAGAGAGAGAAGAAGTCTGGGCATTTGCTGTTTTGGGGAGTAGCAAAAAGATCGCAACATGGACCCCATTCCAGAAAAATCTCTTCCGCTATAGATTGCTTGAGAGACCACTCGTGAGGCATGAGAATAGCTCTGCTCAATCTGTCCGCTACAATGTTGGTTTTCCCAGGGATATGCGTTGCTACCAGAAACCGATGAGAGGAGATCGCCCATTGCCATAGTCTGAGCGCTTCTCGACACAAGGGGTAGGACTTGGTTCCGCCCTGTTTGTTGATATACCAAACTACAGACATGTTGTCTGTGTGGACTGCAATTGTCCCTACGGGAAGAAAGTCGTTGAGGGCTTGCAACGTTAAAAGCACCGCTCTCATCTCCAGGACATTTATGTGCAGGTGGTACTCGAACGGCTGCCACGTCCCATGAACCATCCTGCCCTGATAATGACCCCCCCACCCGATCAGGGAGGCATCCGTGGTGACAGTGGCTATCGGGGATGGGGGTACAAAGTGTCTGCCTTGGTGAATCTGAGGAGATGTGATCCACCAAGCAAGATGGTCTTTGCAAGTCTGTGTCACCAGAATCTGGTGACGCATTGGAAGTTGTTGGTACGACCACTGTGTGAACAGCATCCACTGAAGAAGGCGCATGTAGAAGCGAGCCAGGGGAAGAAGAGTAATGGCCGCAGCCATGAGGCCTAATACCTTTAAAACCATTCTGGCCTGTACTTTCTGGTTGGCTAGAATGATCCTGACATGACTTTGAATGTCTGAAACTCTTTGATCTGTAAGGGTAGCTGACATCCGAACAGTGTTTAAGTTTGCGCCTATGAAAGTAATAGACTGGCAGGGCGATAAGGATGATTTTTCGAAATTTATCGAGATGCCCAAAAGAGTACAAAGTTTTATTGTGTAATCCCTGGCTTGAATAAGCTGGTGCCTGGTGGTGGCTGAAAGGAGCCAGTCGTCGAGATACGGAAACACCTGGAATCCTTGACGTCTCAGGTGAGCCGTGACCACTGCCATACATTTGGTGAACACTCTGGGGGCTGTAGTGAGACCAAAGGGCAGGGCTCTGAACTGGAAATGACTGGACCCCAGCCGAAAGCAGAGAAATCTCCTGGAGCGTCTGTGAATTTTGATGTGATAGTACGCATCCTGAAGATCTATTGAGCACATCCAGTTGTCCTTCTGTAAGAAGGGCAGAATTGACTGAAGAGTGACCATTCGGAATCTTGTCTTCCTCACAGACTTGTTGAGTCTGCTGAGATCCTATATTGGTCTCCAATCTCCCGTCTTTTTGGGGACCAAAAAGAACCTTGAGTAGATTCCGGGCTCTGAATGGTCTGTTGTAACTGGCTGAATGGCTCTTTTTTGCAGTAGTTTTGAAACTTCTAACTCTGCAATTTCCCTTAGACCGGGTGGTACATCTGGAAGGGAATTTGAGGGGAAAGGATTTTCCTCGAAAGGAATTATGTAACCCTTGGATATGATCGACTGTACCCATCTGTCTTGAGTGAGGGAATGCCAGGCTTCTGGGTACAGTGATAACTTCCCGACTGCCTCCAAGGAGGGACAGTCGGGCAACATCTCAGGGATGCTGAAAGGGCTTGTCAGAGAGAGGCTCTCTGTTTCCCTGGTTTTTTGGACCCCCTCTGCCTCTAGAGCGTCTGTTGTTGTTACCCCTCTGCCTCTAGGGTAAACTGACCACGTGAATCGGCGTGACTCCTTGGGATTTGTGGAACCACATTTTGCCACCTTTCTGTCCTTTGGGGTAAGGTCTAGAAGGGGTGGAAAAACGGACTCCTACGGCAGAAAGAGTCTTGCCGTCCTGCTCACACCTCGTCAAAGTTTCCTTCACTTGAGGGCCAAACAAAGCTGACCCATCAAAGGGAGAATTTGTGAAGGACGCCTTGAAGGGATCTGCAAAGTCACATAGCCGCATCCAGGCTTGGCGTCTAAGAGCCACACCTGTACCTGCGGCCCTACTCGCACCATCAGCAGCATAAGATATTAGCCACATGGAGGAGTTTGCAATGGAATTAAGGGTTCCTAGCTGTGAAGCAATTTTTTCCTGAGCTCCTGCAGCTGTAGGATCCTGAACAACATCACCTAGCTCCTTGAGGATATCCCTTTGGAGTCTGGTGAAGTGACATAGGTAATTCAGCGAACGCATAGCAAAGGTCGCTGAGGAAAACATCCGCTTACCGTATCTATCCATGGTCCTAGAGTCCTTATTAGGAGGATGGATGGGTACGGAAGGATCTGCAAGTTCCTTTTTGGTGGCAGCAGCCACCACCATGGCATCAGCGGGGACACCCTTAGTGAGGAATTGCTTATCACACGGGGCAGTGATAAATTTTGAAGGCCTCCTAGGGACTGGCTCTACAGAGTCAGGAGCTGCCCACGCCTTTTGGGCAATAACCTGCATAAGGGGGTCGAAAGGCGAAGACACCCAGGAGGTGGAGGGCCGAGATCCAAACGCCTCTAGGTATACTGACTCATCCTCAGAGGGATTGTTGGTGGGCCAGTTTCCCCTCTGTTTAAGGAGTTCTAGGATGTCTGAGAAGGAGACATCCTCAGAGGGGGATCTTGGGGATCCCTCTGACTCATCAAAGTCAGTATCTGAAGTGATAGACTCGGGGGAGTCTACATGTTTCCTCTTACAAGTCCTCTTCCTAGGAGGATCTCCCGAAACATCAGGAGAATCCTCGGAAGAGGGGGAAATTCCCAATGGGGAAACCTGAGGCGGAGGATCTCTGGGTCCTGTAGCAAGAGAAGTGGCAGAGATGTCAACAGGCACTATAGAGGGAGGAGCTAAGGGAACAGACTGCTGACTGATACCAGTGGCCAGCACACTCTTCATCACCTCGAATGCTCCCCTCCCAGGCAGGTCCGAGAGGACCCGTTCCGAAGAACTAGGAACTCCAGGGACCACTGAAAGGGAAGTCTCCGAGGCAGATGTCGGAGCCGAGCTCACCAAGGCCGAGGCTCCAAGGGGAAGAGCGGGTTCGGACAAGGGTCCGATGCCACTCACCCCCTCGGAGGAGACCATGGAAGCCCGGCCACCGAATCCCTCTAAGAAAGGTCTCCAAGAGGAGATAAGAGTAGAGGCTGAAGGAACAGAAGGGGGTATTTGTCCTCCAGCCGTAGCAGTAACCATTCCCGAAGACTCCAACTCCAAACTCTGGGGTAGAGTTGAAGGAGGAACTACAACGGGGTGTGGACCAATAGTCATCTGTTGAGACGGACTATGTAACATTTGGGCCAGTGCCTGTGACTTAAGTAATCTACTGACCACTCTCTCTAAGTCATGGTCAGAAAGCCTGGATGACCTTGAAGATCGGCTCCGATGGCTCCGTTCCGAAAGGAGAGGTGAAGCCGGAGCCGAAAGTATCGGCTCCAAGGAAGGAGACCTCGACCTCTTCCTCGAAGGAGCCATCGGAACCGATGAAACTATAGAACCTGTCGGAGCCGACAACTGATCGGAGCCGACAGGTAGCCTCGATGCATCGGCTCCAGCCGGAGCCGACACAGCTACAAAAGTAACGGTGTCGGAGCCGATCGGAGCCGACACCGATGCCTGTGCCACATGGTGGTCGGAACTGATCGGAGCCGACACCGAAGTGGTCGATGCAGAATCGGCACCGATAGCCATCGGTGCCGAAGGCTTAGTTAAGCCAGAATCGGCTCCAGCCGGAGCCGATCTCGACTCAGAACGAGTCGGAGCCGAGGCCGCAGGCTTTGACACAGAAGCCTGGGCCTTGGAAGACTTGACAGTCTTGGGTGGAGCCGACTTAGTCGGAGAGCCCTCCGGCTTAAGAAGGCCCCTGAGTATTAATTTGTTTCTTCTTTCCTGCAGGACTCTCTGGCTGAAAGAATGACATATAGCACAGGAGTCCTGCAGGTGAAGAGGCCCCAGGCAATACAGGCAAGAAGTGTGACCGTCTGTCAGAGACATCTTCTGACAGCACGAGTCACACTTCTTAAAGCCTGAGACCCTTTCTTTTGACATGGTGTAACACAACACACACACACACCAGTCAAAGAATTAAATTAAATATACCAAAAAGGTATAACTAGAAAAACACACACACACACCCTAACAGGGGGGGGATGGGATGGGTAAAGTTTGACTAAAAAAATAAGAAGAGACAGGAAAATTTCTGTCAGAAAATCTTTAAAATTAACTTAAAACTAATTATTAAAGGTTTTTTGTGAAAAAGGGGCTAAAATATGAAAGTAGCAAATCACTTACCAGGAGCTGGTAAAAGGAGGACCTCATAAGCGAAGCAGCAAACGAGATCTGGGTACTTACCGCCTTGCATCATGGGATATGGGGCTGCCTCGAGCTGGTAAAAGTGACTCTCGAGCTTAGCTAGTGCCGAGTCGGAGCCGAGGATCGGCTCCGAACCCATCAAGCAAGAATGAAGGCGAGATTGACAACTTAACATCACATAATATACATCAATATGTATTTGGATTAATTAAAATGATAACCAAAGAGACAAAACTGCAATCACAAATATGAAGGCACCCTGGACACCAAGAATGTTGCACTCTTCTTTATTCACAATTCACAATCCACAGGTTAAGCACTTTCATCCAATTCTGTTGGACTTCTTCAGAACATTGGACATTACTAACTCAACCTTTGTATATCCCTCCCCATAAACCAATTAAACAATTAAAACTAATTGGCAGGTTAAAATTCCATTAAACATCAGTGAAAATTGCATAGTATTACAACAACCCCACCTATTTGTTAAGACACATGAAATGCCTGTTTAAAATTCCGAACCCAACCACATTCTGAAAATAAAATAAAGTACCTGACAATGTCCTGACAATCTTATCTTAGCAACAGACAACAAGCAGTAATTTGGGAAAACCACATCTCATCTCTCTTGCCTATATCCATTGGAGTTCCCCAGGGCTCCATTCTGGGTCCACTGCTGTTCTCCCTCTTTATTAACGACCTTCAAACTGCTATCCCACAAGCTACCTGCATACAATATGCAGATGATTCTACCCTAATCTGCACAGCCCCTTCCTCTACTGAACTGACCTCATTGACCCAAAACACCTTTAACACAGTAGAAACTTGGTTTTCTACACGGTTTCTCCTACTAAATGCCAAAAAAAACAAACTTCTCCTCTTCTCCCCCACCTCTCGCTTCCCTCCTTTAAACTTCTCCATTTCCTCAAACAATGGCACCATCATCTCACCTGATCCTACCACTAAACTCTTAGGTATAACCATCGACAATAATCTTTCCTTCGATCAGCATATTAATAACACCATCAAGACTGTTAACAAAAAAATTGGATCCCTATATCGCATCAAACCTTTTCTAACCCCAGCAACTAGAACCAAAATTGCTCAATCTCATCTCCTATCTACTCTCCTATATGCTTCCCCCATTTATACAAACCTTAAAAAAATCAATCTTAATAAACTTGCAACCTGTTATAACAACATAGCTCGCCACTGGTAACCCCTTTAGGACCCACCATTGTATAAACCTAAAACAACTTGGCTGGCTCGAATTTCAAAACTACCTAATAATCCCTCAACTCACTATAGCCCACAACATACTATACCTTCCTGACAACACCCCTATAATCTCTCAACTTCTAATCCCTTACAACAATCTCAACTCACTTCGCTCTTCTAGTAAAATTATGACAAAATCAATAAAAGTAAACAATACAGCAGGTGGTTCTCTATTCACTAACACTATAGGTAGAAGTTGGAATCTCTTACCTAGTGACATTACCTTGACTACATCCCTGCCTCTATTCAAACAGAAAATTAAACTTTTCTACCTAAACCACTGGCTTTGTTCCTGATGCACCTGATTAACCTTTTCTATACACACTTCTTATCTATTTTTGCCTGTTCCTCCCCTCTTTTAACCTTTCTAATTCTAACTATGCATAATTTATGTAAAATTGCTAATAAGTAATTGCATATATGTAATGCAAATATGTAATGAACTACATATGGTGTATATGTCTCTCTTTAAAACTATCCTTCCCTCCGGATGGTCTTTTTAATTCTAAAATTTTGCTTTTATTAGAAGTAATGTTTTTTATGTAATGTACTTAGTATTTAGTGGAGCTTTTCTCCTCGGGCCTCTGCTGAAAATGGACATGTATCCAGCCAGACTAGCCCGGTCAACAAATGTAAAATAAATAAAATAAAATAAAATGTCCAAAAACTTTTTACTACCTAATTATCCAAGTTAAATACACGAATGCTACATACACTAGTATTATATATACTAACCTATGTTTAATTTTTAATATGACTGCAATACTGACACTGTCGTTAATGCCAGGAATATGGTGCCATCCAATCTCAATTGCCACCTTAATTCACATACATCTAAATCCAAGTAAATCACCCTGCCTTGCCTATCCTTCACCAGCTGCTGTAATACCACACATTTAAACTTGTGGCTTGGATTTTACATTATATTATATTATATTAATGGCAGAAAGTTTTACTTCCATGGTCATTTCAATTGTAATAGCAGAAATGTAATTTATATGGCTAAGTGTCAGCATTGTCCTGCCTTTTATGTTGACAAGACCAGCAGGCAATGTAAGGACAGAATGAGGGAGCACAATGATGACAAAAAATATTAAGTCAACAAATGCCCTAGCCAGACATATAATGCAAAATCCAAGCCACAAGTTTAAATTTGTGGTATTTCAACAGTTGGTGAAGGATAGGCAAGGCAGGGTGATTGACTTGGATTTAGATGTATGTGAATTAAGGTGGCAATTGAGATTGGATGCCACCATTATTCCTGGCATTAACGATAGTGTCAGCATTGCAGCCATGTTAAAAATTAAACATATTTTAGGTTGGTATATATAATACTAATGTATGTAGCATTCATATATTTAACTTGGACAATTAGGTAGTATAAAGTTTTTGGACATTGTCAAGTATTTTATTTTATTTTCAGAATGTGGTTGTGTTCTGTATTTTAAACAAGCATTTTATGTGTCTTAACAAATAGGTGGGGTTATTGTAATACTATGCAATTTTAACTGTTTAATGGGATTTTAACCTACCAATTAGTTTTAATTGTTTAATTGGTTTATGGGGAGGGATATAAAAAGGTTGAGTTAGTAATGTCCATTGTTCTGATGAAGTCCAACAGAATTGGATGAAAGTGCTTAACCTGTGGATTGTGAATTGTGAATAAAGAAGTGTGCAATATTCTTGGTGTCCAGGGTGCCTTCGTATTTGTTAATTAAAATGATGTTCCATTCTTTTAATACAATGATTTGATTATTACTAACCTTAACTTAATGCTATACCTCATTCACCACAGCATGTCAAGGTAGGCTGGTTCCAGCTGATCTGCCTACCTTGCCTCAACCGGCCATGGCACTGGGTCCCAGCACATCTGGATCCCAGACCAGAGGTGCCTCCTCTGCTGCCCCTGCACTACCTGTGGCATTGGGTAGTACTGCCCACAGAATGGGGCCCAGCCCCCTTTTGGGAGCTGTGGTGTAGGAGATGTTGTCACTCAGGATGAGCTGCCAGTCCTGGTGCAGCCTGTAGCACACACATCTCTATGTAAAGGTTTCTGCTACAGACCTACCCTCTGAGATGATGTAGTCTCCTCACTCCAGTAATGTCCAGCACAACATATCAGAAAAAGACCCTAATCTACATGAAGGCCTTATATATTGTGCAGTGGTTGCATGTCATTAGCTGATGATAGTGCAAATCAGCTGTGTTAGCTGCAATTAGCATTTCAGACCCACAGATTGGTTTAGAGGCAATCACCTGCTGAGAAGCATGTTTAAAAGCAAGCAGCTGGCTATGGGGAACCATTCTGTTTGAGCCTTTCCTCACACACACAGCATGCCTTTGTGAAAATGTTACTATCACCACATATCAACAGAGGAGCACTGCACACTATCGGGTATGTGACCTTTTTATCTACAACATGATGCGGATGGGTGAATAGACTTACAGAAATAGAAATTATAGCATTAAGCCTGTCGTAGACATGTCATTGATCTCCTGCTGTCTTACATCTGCACAGAATGTAAAATATATCAAGGGTACATTGTCTTTTGTCAATGTAGCACACTGGTCTTGTTGGACTGTCCCTTTATAGTGGTTGTAATAGCACACTGCTAATTGTGTGGCACTGTTCTTATGACATATTATCGGGAGGTTGCCACAGGGGACACACCACAGTAGACTCAAGTGTTGAGTGTATGATCATACAGCAGTATATGTCATGGCACACACGGGACTACCTGACTACTGCTCCTATCTCAGATGTATCCACACACTTATTATGTTTGCACACTGTGGAGCATGACATGTGCGAGCAAGCAGTGGACAGTGGCAGCCATTTTGTCCTGGCTGTATCTCTACATAGTGTACTTCCACATATGTGATCCTGTAATGTGTTCTCCTTTTGTTGTCTTTCAGCAATCATGTACCCTAAATGCCATGCACCCTTCTGTGATGTGAAAAATGAAATTATACCGGGAAAGACTAAGGCAACATCATCACATCCTACTGTCCATGGGGAGGCAGAAGAGGGAACAGTGGGCTGCACTGTGGGCAGACCTTGTCCGTGATGTGAATGGCAAAGGGCAAGAGGGCAGGACATATGAGCAGGTTCGACACTGCAATGGACATGATCAGTGCTGCACAACGAAGGGCAGCAGATGTATCCGGGAATCATGCAGCCTCTGGTGGAGGGCTTGCAGTGGAATAACCACTCTCAGCCACTGAGGAATTCCTGGTGAACCTAGGCACATACGACAGCTCCCAGGCATCCATCACACCATACATAGTGGAGGTGGATGCCACAGTTTCCACAGCAGAGGAGCATGCAGGTAGTCTTACTGTGATCAGCATTATAATACTGTTGCAGTCAGTGTGTCAGGCTGTACATACTTTTATGTGGGTGTCAGGTCTTTGTTCTTTTGGGAGAGGAGGGTTTAACCTCAGTTGTACTCTCATACTCAGAATGTGACCAATACAACATGTAACAAAGTAATTACTGAATTTATGAGATATATGGATGTACTACCTTGTTGTTCTGCAACATGTATTGATACTGACATTACTTCATCCCCACCTTTTCACAAGTCCGAAAGGTATTGGCCAAGGATGTGGTCCTGCTCCTGGTAAGCATGACACTGTTTTGTTAAGGAACATTTGTATTCTATTAAAGTTAAGGGCCAAAATAATGCCTTATTTAAACATCACTTCATGTGTACAAAGGGTAGAATGTTTTTATATTCCATTCTGGAACAGGTACATAAGGATCTTAGAGGGCTTAATCACAGGAGTGTAGTTGAACAAATAGAAATACTTTGGCAGTGACATTTAAAAGCAAATAAGCCTCCTGGTTTAAAATTTTATTTGTTTGGTCAAATAAATTACTCAAAATTGCCTTTTAAAAAAAAAAGGTTAAAATGAAATTAAATTAGTCAGTGAAATGCATTATTTCAATATATTTGCTAAGATAGGTATACTGGTTTTTTATGCATTGTTTTATCAAGTATAGCTTCATATTGATTAATTAAAAGGTACATTTTACTGCTCATGTTTTACTTGATTTACTTGAAGTGATTGTTATAAAGGTCTTGAGTTGATTGTGTATTTTGCTCTGGGGAAGTCTATTTCAGATGAAAGCGGAAAAGAAAAATGTTTGACCAGTAATCCAGTTGTGGGTCTTTGTTATTATGAATATTGGTGGATTTTTCATAAACAACAGTGCAGGTATTCATGTACTGCTTTTATTTTTCTTATCACAGGTGACCAGGGGGTTGGTGTCTGTCCCCTACACAACCTGATGTCAATGTCTGTTTGGATTCTGATGATGATGATGACCACAGTGAGGCATAAGTGGGGGTGTTGGGGGCTGAATCTGTCCCAGAGATAGCCATCCCTCTTCTGCCTCCATTGTCACCACACACAGTCAGTATGCCCATGCATATCCAGTCCCAGGAGGCCACAGATATTGAACAGTCAGAGGGTGGGGACATTGAACAGGAAAGTGTGGCAACTATGGCTCCAGTGAGTGTAGACACTGGCCATAGCCAGAAAGCTGGTGAGGTCCCACACAGGCGGATTGACAGGGGTGCTTGTAGGAGGCCTGCTGTCTGTCTACCACCTGTTACAGGTGTCACATCATGGGTCACAGTTATGAATGCAGCACAGGCTGACATCCATGACTGCCTCCACCGCATTGAGGACACCCTGGATCGGTCAACTTATGCAGTGGACAGAAGGTGGGCTGAGACAGTGTCTATCTTGGACCGCACATTTTCTGTGCTGGAATGTGTGGTTGGAGTTGAATGTCAGACTCATGGAAGTAGGTCAGCAACCCCATCTGCTGAGACTCCAAGTGGCCATGTAGAGTCATGCTTCCATAGCGGCAGTACATCCAGTGCTACAGAGGGGAGTGTGCTGTCCACACCCCAATGTGGCAGGCCATGGGCTCATGGTTCTGGGTGTTGCCATGTGGGACATGGTCCCAGCAGACAAACATCACCATCAAGTACTAGCACTGCTTCTGAACTTCGGCATAGAGGTGCCAGTGCAACTCCTGGCAGAGCCAGTTCCTGTGTTCCTGGCTGGTGACAGTGAACTCTCAACTCTACAATGTATGGTCCAAAGCTGCCCAGCCTACACACATGTAGGGCTAGCACTGAGGTTAACTGTGCACATGCAGACACTCACACACCACTGTCAAATGCAGGTCACCTACAGATACACATTGCACTTTTCCATGGTCCATCTTACCTGCCTCCCTTCCTGACTCACACACATGCTGTCAACCATTTTGGTCACCCTAGGCCTCCTGCACCCCACATCACATCCCTGTCATCCTCACTATCGATGCAGGGAAATTAAGCTATGTGTCTGATGCGCAGGATGACTATATTAGTTAACATGTACTTATGTAATGCAGGGTTGTTTTGCCATGCCACTTGTACTGGTTAATGACAAATACTGTTTGCTGGCATTTGTCATGAGTACACCACATACTTCTGTGTACCTTATAATGTATGATGTTGTAACGGCTATATAGCTACACAATCACAGGAGTGTCACACACCCATTTCTATTTCTGTTTCAGAAGTCTACTGGGATAACCTATGGATACACAGCAGCAATAAAGCAGCAGAGGATGGCATATCAGCACAGCAGAAATATTGTCTTCAGTAAGGTACAGCACTATAAGTGCATGGCTCCATAGGTTCATATGTGTATAAAAGGCTAACAAGGACAATGGCAGCATTCAGTGTACTCATGCAGTCCTAATCTGTGAAAAGGTCTGCTACCCTTGATAAGTGTCACCAGGGTTTTGGGAACTAACACATCTACAAGCTGTGGTGATGGAGATGACCCAGCCACAAATATTGTGTGTCCAGTACAGACAGTTCCCCAACACCCATTATGATTGTTGTGTTCTGCATCCCATTTTGTAAACTGCTCATGCTGTGTCACAGCAGATATGTGCTTCACATGCATGAGGGGGGGCTTGTTTCATGCACGATGTACTGTCTGTGTTCTATACCTGTCTCTCCAGTATGCACTATGTATACCACAGTGATGTTATAGGCATGCAGAACAAGTGAGACATGTGTTAGTCCTGTCATGGATACACAGGGGGTACGGGATCAGACACCTCCCTATATGGAATCATGCACATTCCCTCCGAAGCATTTAGGATACGGACTACATATGTATGGTCATGACACGGACTCCATAGGACATGTTATCTATACTGTGTATTGGTGTACCGTGGAACCTGTGTGGCTGCTACAGTTATATGATATGCTTGTGTAGTGACATAGCAATGGTCCCATTGAACACAATGATAGCTGTGATGACTGCCACATTCAGTATAGCAATGACAGTCTGAGATTTGCATCCCAAACCTGTCAGTGTAGGTTGTACAACAGTGAATGCATCCCCACATCTTACTGACCAGTGAGAGTCAAAGGCTACATTATGCTCTGTGTCCATAACTCCATGTGTAATGGCTCAGCTGTGTATGGTGTGCGGACACTGCAATATTTTGCAGGGATGGATGATTTCCCAGAGGATAGTATTGTGCAGTTGTTGACAGTTAGTCTTTGTCAGTGGCTTAAAGTACAACTGACTGTGTCTTAGGCCATCTTGGATAACTGCTGGTTCTGTGTGGGGGTCTGTGACAGCTCCCAATATGCAATTACCTGCTAATGTATTCAGTCATAGGTCACTGACAGTGGCTGTGACTGCAGAGATGGAATAGGTAGATGGGGTATACTGATAATAGAGGATGGTGAACTCCACTGGTGACTGGCATCATTGCAGCATAAGTCTCCCAATGCTATTTTCCCAGAGTATGACTGTCAGACACTTGGCTATACACCAGCTGACATAACACTCTGTACATGACATACACAGTTTCCAGCAAGGCCTGCTGGCCTAATATTGTCATACACCTTTTCAGGCCATGGTTGGGTGAGTGAGACATATGTCTGACATCCACTGTATAGTGTAAAATTTAATGGGATAAGTTGGTAGGCATGATCTGGCCTTAAGCAAAAGTAACACTGTTTAGTCTAGTGTCACTAGGTGTATTACAGTGTCAGTGCTTGTATCCATGCTAACTCCTATGCATTTCAGGTGACTAAGTGTTGCAGTTACTTCCAGCATGTTGCAGGAAGAGAGTAATGCAAGGTGTCTGTACAGAGCACAGACAAACACGCTATAGAAGTGTAATATGTACACACTGTGTTGCTTAGTCATGCTGTGGCTCACTTGCCAAAACAATGGTCCAGGTTCTTACCTACAGTGCCCTGCAACAGTGCTGTGACATCCCCACATGGGGAACCAACATAGTGCATCATGTGTTTACCAATATGGGTGACCAGTACAACCCCCCCAATGTGAGGTCCTCCCTGGTGGGATCTGGCCACAGATCAGTCTCCTTAGAAGTACTGGCATGTGGTCCCCCTTGCAGACAACACAGACATATACATCAAGACAGCCATGTATTACATCCTGTGGGTAGTTGACATAGCGTGACTGCACCTCCCCTTTCAGATGTGACAGACATGTATGCAGAGCTCTACACCCATGCATTGTCAACAGCATTACAACTGCATGAACTCAGCTGTACGTGACAGGATGGACACAGGCTCATTATGGCTCAGCAAACCTGACTGGTGGACAACTGCCATTAGCAGGTTGCACAATAACGGGTGGACACTGGTGTGTGACAGTTGGGGGTGAGGGTACCCCCAACATGGAGGCACTACCGCCTCAACTAAAAGAAGGACATGATGTTGTTGTGATGTCAAGTAGACATGGTAAGTGACAAAAGTAGCCACCGACACAAAGCAGAACCACAACACATAGTGTAGCTACATGGTTGACCTCAAAGGACAGGCCCAGATTGTCGGTTACCTCATACATCATGATGCTAGATATGATGGGTCTGGACTCAAACTTACCCTGTACACCCACAGTCTGTGTCAACTACACTCCCTTGTCCCCATCATATGTGACACATGACATTCCTACAACCTTTCCCATAATTTCCATATTTACAAAGCAGTTCATAACTAGCCTCTCATTGTAAGATACACAGCATATCTGTTGCACATGCTAACATTCTAGGCTACATCCCACATGTGATCTGACAAGGATTACTAACACCATTGGGAAACCCTTGCAATCATACCGACACTACTGGCTGCACACCAGCTGAGTGGACAACGGCAACTCTTATACCCTTGCACAGAGCTGGTGCGTCTGCTGACTGAGATGATCAGCACACATATATGTGTTCTACACACAGCTGATTGTACACAGTTTGGATGTGTGACAGGGGGAGCATGACTGTTACATGTGGTGGACATTTCCGAGGCAGTCACCATGGACCTAGGTGAAGGTACATCAAGGTATACAACTCCCTAGACTGAGTCAAGCCATCTGACTATATTTCCCACTCAGGCAACATTTACAAAGCACTCATTTAGGCATCCATGATAATATCATTGTAGGGGTCACTATGTGGCCCATTGCTGACACACATATGCAACATAGGGACATCCACCTCCAATAGCTGATCTGTAAGCAACAGTACTCAACAGGGTGCAGTCTTTGGTCCTCTACTACATGGAATCCATTCAACCACAGTACATACGATTACTGACTGACTGTGGCTAACAATGTTGGCTGATGCCTGCAAATTGTGAGCATTCATAGATTCTCTATGGTATGTTACTATCCTGCAAGAGAGTATTGTGAACACATGTCTGTTGACATAGTAATGGCTATAAACTCCATGCAAATATATATGTAGTATAATTTCCATCAGATAGACCTATGTACCTGGTAAGTAAGCACATCAGTAGCAACATGTGATGTACATACTCAGGGGTGAATGAAATGGGCACACAGACCTGGCCACACAGGTTTACACCTAATGTGCCTCAGATCACCATTTCCCTACAGTGGTATGGCAGGAATCATATGGCATAGCTGAGGCCACAGTCACCTGTAAGTGACATACTCATAACCTCCAGGTATTCTTCCCTCAGCATGCCAATATCTGAGTGCAATGGCCATTTGGTGATATACCTTTCCAAGCAGTACTGGCAGTTTACACACAACAGTATGGTCCCTCACAAGGACACTTCACGTCTTCAGTATGTGTTGAATGGGGATCATCTGTAATGAGCGTCATTGTCACCTGTGGCATATAAACTACTCAGAGGTAATCTGTACCTTGTATATGGGGCAATGTGTGACCCTGTTGATTGCATATGCTGCCTATTTGTAGGAGGCATAGTAGATGGATAACTCACTGTAAAGACATAAACCTCGTATGTGACATTAATACTACATGCTTGTGGGAAAGCTTTGTCTAGCAGACTTAAACACACCCTTGATACAGAACCCTGCCTAATGGCACACAGGGAACCTCAGTGCACCTCACCACATGTCATCTGTATGATTGGCTGGGTGACCATTATCTCAACACAGGGCATCTGCCTGTGTCCCTCTTGGGCTAGGGCAATATGTGCTGATCCTGTAACTATGGGTATAAAGACATCTATAATTGTGAAGGCTGTATGGCCATTATGCCAGTAAAGTTCAAATGTCCTATGGTTCCATAACATGATGTAAAATCCTCTAAAAGGCTCAAGCACAACCATGGCTACATTGAGGCTAGCACCACTTCCAATCACTGCGTACAGGACATGCCAAGGCACACATGTAGTACAAGTTAGCTGTATGTAGACGAGAACACTTACATATGTATTGGAACACACTACAGATCACAGTACATGATGCACGCGACACAACTCATGTCTGCTAGTACTATCAGTTCAGGACATATTATGCTTAATGACATCAGCAGGCCTTGTTATGGTCAGTCCTTTGGGAAGCCACATCACATGCAACAGATAAAATACTGCAGAGCCCTATCTATGTCTATGTTACCAAGATGATCATATTTTTGCCATCAGGACATACACATGCACTAAGTAGCCTGGAGTGAGATTAGAACCCCTACATCTCTAGTCTTACACACAATAGATCACAGTATTTATAGCATGCATCATGGCTTAAGTCTGGATACTACACTGTCAGCTGGAAGTCTTAAGGTGGATGACATAATCAGGCCTTGTAGAAGAGGGCACTGTGGAAGCCAGCAGCAACCATTGTAGGTGGATAGCCCACGAGAGCATGGCAGTTGTTCTTCGGGGGAATGCACACACAGATGCACAGCAAGCAACATGGAGTGAGATTAGAATCCCTACCTAGCTAGTCTTATTCATTATAGATCACAGTACTTATTGCACGTGCCACAGGTTGAGTCTATTGTGTATATGATTGCAGGCACAGTACTTGTGCATTACACAAACTAGGCCTGTGTTGAACAGCATCTGTGGTTTGCAGAGTGATATTGCTTCATACTGTTATATGCATCTAGTATCCTAGCAGTGGGATAACTATTTGTATCCTAGCTATGCATGTACATTTACCAGTATGGCCATATGTGGCTGCTTGCAGTTAGTCAAACCTGTAGGCAGGAACAGTGTGCCCTGCCCATGCGTGCATTGACAACATTATGCATTACACCACCTACTCACCTGCGTCTCTCTACGTGGTGACATCCAGCAGGCACAGAGGTCTGTAGGTAATTGGATTATGTACTGTTGCACCTTTAGTTTGGATTCTTTAAGTAACAGTATGGATGTGTGATAGTGCAGATTTACTCACCATTATTCGGGTATATAGGACAGTACAGATATCCACCCGGTTAAATACTAAAATTGTGAATCAGCTTTGGTTGATTGTATAAAATGTCAACCCAAAATGCTGAATACGAAATTTCAAATAGAAAACCACACCGAAAATGAATATATTGACAACTGTGGTTCAATGTATTCGACATGGCAGGAGGTGACGTTACTCACCTCCTGCTATGCACATTAGTGTACTGTGGAACTCTACAGTCAACGATACGTTAATTCTACTATTTTGAAGGTGGCTATGCCCCCATGCACCCCACACACTCCCTGTACATTAAATATACCAACTCCAAGATCACACTACAGTGAGGAAATCAAATAATTCCCTGTTCCTCACTGAAGCGCGACCTCCCTAAACAGTGTCAGCACATTGCATGTCCAAACGTCGAGTGCACCATTCAACTCAATCTTGCATGCTTGACCTTTGTTGTTCTATTACATGCTCCTTGGACACCATGATTTCATCCATCGACTGCTGTTTGGGTAAGTCATAGTAAACCCATCCATCTGCATATTTATGTAATTAACAGGGATATATATATATATATATATATATATATATATATATATATATATATAAATGTAGCTGTGTGTGTGTGTGTGTGTGTGTGTGTGTGTGTGCGTGTGTGTGTGTGCATGTGTGCGTGTGTGTGTGTGCATGTGTGTGTGTGTATATATGTGTTATGTAGATATATTGGGAGAGACTATATATCGTGATACATATATATATATATGTGTGTGTGTGTGTGTGTGTGTGTGTGTGTGTATATATATATATATATATATATATATCAGTACATATTTATTTGACACTGCTTAGCAATAGATATACTATGTATGTGAGAGACAGATGGCAACAGACTAATATGTGTACTTATATGTCTGTATGTATAGACATATCTATACATAACAGGTTATTCTGATGACGGGGCAACAGAATTGCACTCATTTTAACTGTTTGGGCATGCCCAGTGTGACTGTCTGTACTTATAAAGTGACTCCAGGCCAAACCTACCTGTACTCCAGTCCTGGATTTTGTGTGATCCAGACTGTACATCTCAACTGTCCATAGTCTCACAGAATATCCAGAGATTTGGCTCATAGTTTTGGTCTGTTCCTCATAAAATGTGTGGTTTTCTGGCAAATCACTTGGATGAACTGAGGACTAAAGTCACTAAATAGTGACATGCATTTGAGTTTCTGACTTCAAATCCTTCAAAAAAATGTCAGGAAAAAAACTGTTATTCTAGCAACTGTTTAAGTGTATGGAGCCGTGTTTGACATATGCCCCTATTTATGGGCCTTTGTCCCCCCGTTTTGTGGGGCTTTGAACAGATTTCTTACACTAAGAGGTTGTGAGGTATGCTACAGACATTGACATCTGTCCCTGATTTTGCAGTACTGCACGTCACTCAAAATGTCCATGGCATTCCCCAGCTGTCTGCTGTACTTAATATAGACTGAGGTTCATAATGTTATACCACACACAAACTGACAGTCTGTGAAAACACCAGCATAATAGTACCTCACATGCAAAAGATGTGCCTACTTCCAGAGTAGAAGCATCAACACCATCACCCATGCTAACTTCCCTAGTCCACTGAGCCACACAGGCTGCCAAACAGAGTGGAATCATTCATCACACAATCAACAGCATAAATATGTATGTTGTTATTCCTGCATTATGTGTGACCGAGTACTATGTTTCAGCCTTGGGATTGCCTGGTCTGCTGGTATACTATTGCTCACTTACTGTTACAGCAGTTATATGGGAACACTGCTTTGTTGGGGGTAGGGGAACAACAGCACATGATCTGCTGAGCTAAACGGTAGTCCAAATATCATTTGACCTCACTGTTTAACATCTTCCCTGACTGATATAGTGAATATTCCAATCATGAGTCCGAGTGATTATTAGGGAACACATACTACTGGACTGGATATCTGTAGTCCCATGTGGATGTTACTTCTGTCCACATAGCCCATTATATTTCCTTGCATAAATGCAGCAGATCCATACATATGATACCATATTATAGTAATCCTTACAAGTAGTGTGTAGGTTAGAGACTTACCTTGTAAATGCAGCAGTTGATAGGACTGTAGTACAGGGCTGACTCTGTATGATGCAAGCAGTACACAGCCAATACATGGATAGGTACAGGTTGAGTGGGTTGCCTGGCATCAACAAATTTATTAAATGTATGTGAGTAAGAGTAAGGTGGCAGTCCCTAGAGCCCTAGGTTGTCAGTGAATGTGTTATGCATTGTCTCTTAGCCAAAACCAAGGTGTACTGGGCACGCCTATGTGTGCCTACAGGGACATCATCAGGGGGCTCCTCCTACAAGTACTCCCATACCTCTCAACACCTTACATCAAAAAATCTGGACAAAGCTTAAAATGACAGGGGGGGGGGGGGACAAATAGGGACAGATTTTAAATATTGCTCTTAAAAACTTAGAAAGTTGATAGAATAATAGGTTTTGCATTAGCATGGATTTTCTGAAGGATGTGGAGTCTTAAACTCAAATATTTGTCATTATTTAATGACTTCAGTTCTCAGATATTTACCAAAAAGGTACAGATTTTAGGAGGAACACACCAAATGTATGAGGCAAAAATCTGGACATTCTGCGAAAATCTGTACAGTTGACAGGTATGCCTGTGACTGTGGCTGTGTTGACCTAGGCACTAGTGGGGGGCTGTGTATCTCTTCCCTTTGCTGATCCTGCTGCAGCTCTTTCCATAGGATCATATTGTGTAGTATGGCACATCCTGTGAACATATGTGCACATGTGGTTGGAGAGTACTGCAGAGCTCCACCAGATATATCAAGGCACTGAAACCATGACTTCAAAAGCCCAAACACACACTCTATAATGTTCCTAGTCTGTGCATGCACCTCATTATGGCATTCTTCAGTGGGTGTGAGTGCATTTTGATGGGTGTCATCATCTATGCTTCCAGTGCGTAGCCAGCATCCCCCCAGTAAATGGCTGTGTGGGATGTCCCCCCTAGCAAACATCTGGTGCAGCAGTGATGCATGCCAGATATGGGAGTCGTGATAACTGCCAGGGTTGCCAGCACACGCACATTCATGATAATCCCCTGGGCATTGCATATGACCTAGCAGTTGATAGAGTGGCATCCCTTGCAGTTGATGCAGATTCTACCCTCATCACTATGTGGTGGCTGGATGTGTACATGAGTCTAATCTATGGCATGCAGTATCTCAGGGTAGTGTACTGCATGGTAGATGTGTTGCATATTGCTGGCCCTTGCCTTAGCGGTGAGGGGAGAAGAAATTTGCTTGCAGGCATGTGGTAGCATGGTATCCAGGAACTGGTGGAGTACCCTGGAAGCATATGCCTGTAAGACCCCATCATGTCCTTAGTTGGTCTTTGAAAAGTACCTGTAGCTAGTATCCTAAGGGCTACACATACCTTTGTTTCCACTGGGATGGGTCCCCTCTGTTGGCTCTGTGTCGGAGTTGAGGGTAGCAGAACTCAGTGAGCTCTTGTAGTATGTCCCTGTCCACTCTGTAGCACTATACAATCTCCAGCTCATGTAGTTCCTGGAAGGTTACCCTGCCCATTAAAACTCTTCCCTTCTCTGTCTAGGCCTATTGTCAGCAGCAGCAGCAATGTTAACTTCTGCATGTAGCACATACAGATGTAGCAGACCTGCAGCAGCCCCTAGCATTCTGTGTTAAAATTCCCAAGTCTGTACTCCAATGGTGCAGAGTATGGGGGAGAAATCAGATTGTAGGGTGTATGTATACTTTATAGTGTTCTGCTGTAGGTGCTGACTGTGTGATTGGCTACCTATGATGCATTCCACCTGCCTAGTATATCATTAACATCATTTAATGTCCCTAGTTTAAGTTAAACAGAGGTCAAAACTAATTAATATGTCACTGGCTTTTAGGTACACTCAGCACTGAGGTGCTACGCACAAACCCATGCCCCATAGGTAAACAAAGCTTAGCAATCAGTGTACACACCTCCTAGACTTCCACACTCAGCAATGCGGTGTGCCACACAAACACACTGAAACATGCTCCCTTAACTAAACAAAGCTTAGAAGTGGGTGTACACCCCCCCCCCCCCCGGAAGGATATGCTCAACACTGTGGCATGCCATGCAAACAGGTGCAGCTAAGCTGAAATAAGCTTGGAAGTTATTGGACACACCCTCCCCCGATGTCAGCTACCTCCTCTCTAAACAACAACATGGTTATCTGCCTATATAAAGGGGATGTGAGGATACAGTTAACCCTATCTGCTATTCAGTAACTTAACCTCATTTGCATAGGGCTATGTGCTCCCAGTCTGGAGACTACACAGTTTAAAGCCCTGCCACATTAGCAACAGCATCAATGCACCATTGCAGATACTCCATACAGAGGCCTGTAATACATTTCTGTCACATAATATTAATTTTGTTTTTTTCCATTGTTTTTAATTTTTTTATAAAGCATGTTTGCACAGTCCGGCACATCATGCAAACATGCTCAGATTATTAAAAAAAAAATTAACTTATTTCCTTTAAGTTTTCAGACACACAGAGGATAGTTTTGTTCATATCTGTACCATTTGCCATGCCATTTCTCTCCATCTGTCTACATTTTTACAAGCCCTTTTTGTCTGTCTATATTCCTGTACACAGAATTTTTCCATGTATACTACAGACACTGACACAGGGTCTGTAGAGCTACCTATCTTCTTGCTGGATTGCTCTACCTGCATCATTTGCATGAGATTCATCCGCTTATGAGGTGATTTGCATGCCACTGAAGTTTCCACGTTGGCGCTGCATGTGCGCTGCTAAGCAGCACTTACTGAATCTAAAAATTGTTCACACCCTTGTAAGCAGTGCAGTGTGATGCCTACACTGTAAAAAAATGTAGGCTTTATTAACCCCCCAATATGTTAAAAGAATAGATAAAAAGTCATTTTATATTATATGGAATGAAAGAATTAATGAAATTATGTTTAATGGTAAATGGATTTGACCAACAATATTAAGTAAAATCATATAGTTGTAAAGCAAATTATGAATATCTGTAAACAGATTTGTATATTTATATATTTGTACATGTATAAACATTGTAAATATGTAAATATTTTTTAAGTAAGCAAAAAATGATAACATTGCACCACCAACTCAAAACTAAAAACTGAAATAAAAATGAAATAAAATAAAAGTGAAATATGTTTTTATTTTGTATTTATTATTTTTTTTTTATTTTTTATTTTTATTTCATGTTTATTAGACAGTCTTTGTATATTTCTATTTAGTATATGTTCCTTTAATTTGGTTTATGTGTGATGTAAGCCATTGCGAGTTTCTAGTGTACTGACTGGATCATTTGACCTTTTTGGAGGGTTATTTAAATGTTATTGATTCAGCACAGATTTTTTACTGATGAAGTTTTAATGAAATTAAAGAATGAAAGTGCTTAAAACATCAATCTTCTGTCTGTGGATATTCATCACTGCCAGTGGAGTCTGTTTGAGTCTTCAGTTTTTATTTTATAAATAAGAGTTATTTTTGTATTTAAATAAAGAACCCCTACTCACATGCTGTTATATATGCAATTGCAGACACATACACAAACAAACATTGAAATCAGGATTTGCGCACCTTCTGGAATAAAAAAGAAAAAAAAGAAAAATGAAAAAGGTAGACTGCATGTGTCTTCCAATGATCCCAGCAAAAGAAAGACTGCACATACCTTCCAGTTCATTTTTGTGAAAAATAAGTATGAAACTCTGACAAGTGGCATTACTGACTGACCATAATCCTCAAGTGACTTACCATAGCCAAGCTAGAGTTTTTACTGTGTGATTCCTTAAAACCTCTTGTAAAAGAGGATAATGGGATATATGCAAATGACCCCTTAAGGACATCAGGTGTTACAGCTAAATGGCAGTTCTGAATGCCCATGACTTTTTTTTTCTTTTTAAGTCTGTTAATGGACAAATTCAGGTCAATAAATCCAAACCCCACTTGCTGTGGACATGAATGTTTCATTCTTCATATGACTTTATCAGCACAGTATAAGTAGACTGTTTGGCTAACCTTTAGAAATTAGAAGTTATGTACCTACCATAACGTTCCATGTTAGTTGTCTTCTCTCGCCTTCTTTCTTGCTGGATGGGTTCGAAGCCGATCCTCGGCTCCGACGCGGCACTTGCTAAGCTCAAGAGTCACTTCCACCAGCTCGAGGCAGCCCCATATCCCATGATGCAAGGCGATGATTACCCAGATCTCGTTTGGTAGCTAGAGGAAAAAAAATAACTACTACCTTCCCCCAAGGGAAGAAGAACAACTAACCTGAGAAAAAACTGTAAGGGGAACCCAGGTAACTAAGTGCAGAGCTAACTGGTGTCCAAGGGAGAAATCTCCCAGAGAAGAGGATAGTTCAAGGTCTGTCCAGGCAAGGGGGACAGGAGGGAGGGACGCAAGAAAGAAGGCGAGAGAAGACAACTAACATGGAACGTTATGGTAGGTACATAACTTCTAAATGTTAAGTTGTCAATCTCGCCTTCATTCTTGCTGGATGGGACCGCGTCCCTAGCACCTCTATCCTGGGTGGCTCAATGGAACAGAATCTTGAGAACTGTGGAACTAAAACTCGCCCTGTCCCTGGAGGCCAAATCCAATTTGTAATGTAAGACGAAGGTATGAGGAGTGGCCCAAGTGGCTGCTGCACAAATAGTGTCTAAGGGTAGCCTAGCCTGAAAGGCTGTAGATGTGGCTAGGCTTCTGGTAGAATGTGCTTTTGGTGTTGAGATCAGCTGTTTTCCCCTAAGCTGATAAATGTAAGAAATAGTGGAAGACAGCCATCTGGATAAGGTCACCTTAGAAACAGGGAGACCTTTCTTATTTTCAGCATAAGAAAGAAAAAGCTGGTCAGACTTTCTAGATTGCTTTGATCTGTCCAAGTAATATCTGAGTTGGCGATAAACATCTAGGCAATGCAATTTTTGTTCCGCCCTGTCAGGATAATTGGGAAAAAATACTGGAAGATCAATAGATTGGTTTAAATTTGTCTTAGAAGCAACCTTGGGCAAAAAAGACGGATTAGTTCTCAAAGATACTCTATCCTTGTGGAAGACCAAGTAAGGGGGACGAACACAAAGAGCATGAAGTTCAGACACCCTTCTAGCCGAAGTAATAGTGACTAGAAAGAGTGTCTTCCAAGAGAGAAATTTTAACGAGCATGTAGCAGCCGGTTCAAAAGGGGGAAGTATTAAGGATGCCAGCACTAAATTTAGATCCCACTGCGGTGGAGGATCCCTAACTTTTAGTTATGTACTCACCATAACTTTAGATGTTTGGGATCCATCTCGCCTACATTCTGAACTGATGGGTTCGGAGACGATCCCTCGGCTCCGACTCGGCACGCTTATGCTATAGAGCGAGGCCTCTAATTGGCCAAGCTATCTTTATCCCAGGATGCACCACCACTAATCCCCCAGATCTCGTTTGTCCGCATTCATGCACACATGCACAACTTGGTTATATAACATTGTTAGATGTTTCAAGAAGAAACAACAGGATTCGGACCTTCTGATATCCTCTGATCTCCAAGGAAGGGGGAAGGAGGGTGGGTTATTGGGAATGTAGGTGAGATGGATCCCAAACATCTGAAGTTATGGTGAGTACATAACTAAAAGATGTTATGTGATCCTATCTCGCCTACATTCTGAACTGATGGGACAGCGTCCCTAGCACCTAAATCCCGGGTGGCTCATTGGAAAACACTCCTGAGCACTGTGGAACCAAATGAAGCTCGTCCTCTAGATGCCACATCTAATTTGTAGTGGGAAATGAAGGTGTGCGGGGAAGACCATGTAGCCACAGCACAAATGTCACTAATGGCAAGCTTAGAATGAAATGCTACGGAAGTAGACATAGCCCTTGTAGAATGAGCCTTGACAGAGGTTGTAAGCTCTTCGTTAGAATAAACATATGCTTGAGTAATACAGTCCCTGATCCATTTGGCAATAGTGACCTTTGTGACAGCGTTGCCCAATCTGTTATCTGCAAAGGATACAAACAACTGATCTGTTTTCCTTGTTTGTTTGGTCCTGTCTAAATAAAAACGTAACTGTCTGTGGACATCTAGTGTGTGGAATATGAATTCCGCTTTGTTAGAGTATTTCGAAAAAACTGGAAGCTCTAACGATTGTTGTAAGCAGAAAGTAGAACAAACTTTAGGAACAAAAGAAGGATTTGGTCTGAGGGATACTCTGTCTTTATGAAAAACCAAGTACGGGGGTTTCACTGACAAAGCTTGAAGCTCTGAAACTCTTCTGGCAGAAGTAATCGCCACCAGAAAGGCTGTCTTCCATGATAGAAACTTTAGATCACATGTAGCTGCTGGTTCAAAGGGAAAGAAGTCAAAGCGCGTAATACTATATCGAGATCCCATGAAGGTGCAGGATGAGAAATCGGAGGTCTTAATAGAGCAGCACCTTTCAAGAAGGTCTTGCACAATCTGTTGCTCATTAAAGGTGGGTCTATGGATTCATGAAAATTAGAAATTGCTGCCAATTGTACTTTGATGGTAGAAACTGAAGAACCTTGATTGAAAAGAGAGGTCAGAAATTTTAGTACTTCTGCCACGGGGATAGAAATGGGGTCCAGGCCCCGGAGTTGAGCCCAAATAGCAAACCTTTTCCATTTGCTAGAATACAGTTTCTTTGTAGCAGACTTATGGGCCGAAGATAATATGTGTACAACATCTGGATCCAATGTATGACTCCTGACTATCGTCGGAAGAGGAGGAGCCAAGCCGTCAATTTTAAGGTGTGTAGGGACTGGTGGAATAGTCCCGACTGATGAACCAGTAGGTCTGGTATCTGATCCAGAAACCATGGACCTTCCAGGGCATGTATCCGAAGATAGGGGAACCACACTTGACGAGGCCAGTAAGGAGCAATCAAGATAATTTTGCTCCCCAAGAGAGATGCCTTTTGAATCACCCTGGGAAGGAGTGGAACTGGAGGGAAGGCATAAAGCAAGCCGGTGGGCCAAGGATGGACTAATGCATCCATGGGGCTCTTCCCCGGAGCCGGGATTAGGGAGAAGAATTCCTTGCACTTCGCATTCAGAGGAGTCGCGAAGAGGTCGCAAGACGGAACTCCCCATTCGCTGAAAATCTGACTTGCCACTGTCATATTCAGAGACCATTCGTGAGGGGAGAGGATTGTTCTGCTCAATCTGTCGGCTATGACATTGGACTTGCCCGGTATGTGAGTAGCCACTAGGAAGCGTTTGGTCGAGACTGCCCATTCCCAAACTCTCATGGCTTCTCTGCAAAGAGGATAGGATCTGGTCCCTCCCTGTTTGTTCAGGTACCAGACAACTGACATGTTGTCTGAGTGAACCGCGATTACGCCCTGGGGGAGATAATCATGAAGGGCTTGAAGGGACAGGAGTACTGCCCTCAATTCTAGGATGTTGATATGAAGAAGAGTCTCTTCTGGGTGCCATTTGCCTTGGACTGACCTGCCCAGGGAATGCCCCCCCACCCCATCTGGGAGGCATCCGTGGTCAAAGTGGCCGCCAGAGGAGGAAGAACAAAGGGTCGTCCCTGATCCAAATTGGAGGGCACTAGCCACCAGCGAAGGTCCCGTTTGCAAGATTCCGTGATCCATATGAGGTGACTGAGAGGGAGTTCCTGAAAGGACCACTGAGCTGAAAGAAGCCACTGGAGGATTCTCATGTGCAACCTTGCCAAGGGGACTAGAAGAACTGTTGCCGACATGGATCCCAATAACTGCAGGACCATTCTGGCTGGGGCTTTGGACCTGGGAAGTAAGGCTCGAACTTGATTTTGTATGGTTTGAATTCTGTCCGAAGGTAGATAGACCCGCATTTGGTTTGAGTCTATCTCTACCCCTATAAATCTTATTCGTTGAGATGGCCGCAATACAGACTTTGGCCAATTGAAGGTGATTCCAAGGGAATTGCCCAGTAAGATAGTGGCTTGTAGGCTCCGCCGAAGTAGATGCTTGGAGGTGGCAGTTAGGAGCCAGTCGTCTAGATACGGAAACACCTGGAATCCTAGACTTCTCAGGTGAGCAGTCACTACTGCCAAGCACTTGGTGAACACTCTGGGGGCTGTGGTGAGACCAAAGGGCAGCGCACGGAACTGAAAATGACTGCCTCCTAGGCTGAAGCGCAGATGTCTCCTGGATGCTTGATGTACCATGATATGGTAATAAGCGTCCTTGAGATCTATGGAGCACATCCAAACACCCTTCTCCAGCAATGGGAGAATGGTTTGTAGAGTGACCATTCGGAACTTGGACTTTCTGACTGAACGGTTTAGGATGCTGAGGTCCAAAATGGGCCTCAAGTCCCCGGTCTTTTTTGGCACCAAAAAGAATCTTGAGTAAGTTCCTAATCCGATCGGGTCTACGGGGACCGGTTGGATGACTCCTTTTGCAGCAGCTTTCAAACTTCTGAGGCTGCGGTATCCCGTTGACTGGGTGGCGAGTCCGGGATTTTTTTGGACTGAGGGATGGGGTGAGAGAATGGGATGGAGTAACCTCCGGCAATAATCCGAAGCACCCATCGGTCCTGAGTGATCTCTTCCCAGGCTTTCAGGTGCTTCGAGAAACGACCCCCGACTGGCTCCGGAGCAGCACAGCCGGGCAATCCCTCAGGGACTATGAAAGGCTGAAGAGCCACGAAAGGACTCGCGGTCTCCAGTATTGCGAGGGCCTCTGCCGCCTCTGGGACGGCGTCTTCCGGATGAATTTCCCCCTCCTCTGCCTCTGGAAGGGGAACCTTCCTGCTGAGAGGGGTAAGGCTTCTGAGATCTACGGAACCACATCTTCCCTCCTCTTTTAGCCTTAGGATAAGGCCGAAAGGGAGTGGAAAATCATGCCCCTACGGCAGTCAGAGTCTTACCCTCCTGTTCACAGCGGGTTAGTGTGTCTTTTACCTTGGGTCCAAACAGGGAGGACCCATCAAAGGGGGCGTTGGCAAATGAAGACTTAAAGGCCTCCGCGAAGTGACACAGGCGGAGCCAGGCTTGTCTACTTAGAGCAATGCCTGTACCCGCCACTCTACTCGCCCCTTCGGCCGCATACGAAATGAGCCTCATGGACGAGTTCAAAATGGACGACATTGTAGCCAGCTGAGAGCCAACCGTCTGGGCCAGCTCCTCAGGCAGGTTACCCAAGAGGGTATCGGATAGCTCCTTAATCAAATCCCTCTGAAATCTGGTAAAGTGCATCAGGTAGTTCAAAGACCTCAGTGTAAAGGCTGCTGAACTAAGGGTGCGCTTTCCGTACCGATCCATGCTCCTAGACTCCTTATTAGGATGATGGACGGATGTAGAAGCCTCTGCTACATCTTGCTGGGTAGCAGATGCCACCACCAAAGCATCTACAGCCACACCTTTAGTAAGGAACTCTCTATCAGGGGGCGCCGAGAGAAATTTGTTCAGATGAGCAGGCACCGGTTCCATAGAGTCTTGGTGTTCCCACGCCCTCCAACAGATCACATCCAAGAGCTCGTCGAAGGGCGGAAACACCCAGGAGGCGGAGGGCTGAGCCCCGAAGGCCTTCAGGAACACCGACTCATCAGCAGAGGGAGGTTTGGACTGCCAGCTGCCTTGCTGTTTTAGGGCTTCTAGGATGTCTGCAAAGGAGACATCATCCGAGGACGACTTAGGGGACCCCTCTGCATCATCGAGATCGGTGTCGGATGTCAAAGACTCATCAGGGGAGTCAACGTGCTTCCTCTTGCATGACCTTTTCCTGGGGGGTTCTTCCGAAGAGGCTTCAGAAGGACCTCCAGGAGGGGGAGAAACCCCAGCGGGGGTAACCTGAGGCCCGGGGGCTCTGCTGTCCAAAGACAGGGGGACTGCCAACGACCCAGTCTCCATATGCAGGGAGGTAGCTGGGGAAACCGTGGAGGTAGCCAAGGAAGATTTGGTTAAAGCGCTCCTCATAGCCCTGAAGGTGGGACCACCAGAATCCTGGGAGGGTCCCACCTCTGTGGCCACGACAGTGGATGGCACTCCCGCCGCCGACGCACCAAGGGGGAGACTTGGGACCGAGAGCATCAATCCCGAAGCCTCCCCCCCAGGGCCGAAGGAAGAAGTCCGTGTACTGAACTCCGACCCAAGAGCCGGAGTTGGAGCAAGGGTCGGGCCCGACCCTAACACCTCCACAGGTTCCACCAGCACCGGCTCCAATGGTGCCGAAGCTGTTGGAGGAGGAACCACAGTAAGGGAGTGGACCATCGGCTCCGAAGCCAAATGGGCTGGAGTCGAAACAAGCTTTTGGAACACCGGAGACTGGAAGAGTCGAAGGAGCACCCTGTCGATGTCCGAATCAGACATCTTGGATGACCTAGAGGATACCGATCGGGCCTGAACCGATTTCTCCACTGGCTCCGAAGGGCTTGGGGACCGGCTCCGAAAGGACTCAACAACTATCGGCTCCGAGGAAGGTTTCAAGGAAATTTCCCTTGGTGCTGATAAGGACTTTGGCTCCGAGGGGGAAGAGTCTGAGCTGGTAACCCTGATCGGCTCCAATATCAGTGGAGCTGATGAGGGTGACCCGCCTCTCGATGCCCCAGACCTCGGCTCCGAAACCAGAGGGGTCGAGGCTGGAGGCATCGAGGCAGACCGTTCCGACCTCGGCTCCGAAGTCCGTGGAGCCGATGGAGAAGTCTGCTTGGATTTCTTAGCAGTCGGTTCCGACTGACTGGTCGGAGCCGATGCTTTCTTCTTTTTAGAAGGAGACAGAGAGGAAGATAAAGCCTCCTCGAAGGAAGGCTTGATTAATCCCTTGAGGATTAATTTGTTTTTCCTCTCCTGGAGGACTCTTGAAGAGAACGCGTGGCACACGCTAAACGACTCTTGCAAATGCTTAGCACCTAAGCAATAAACGCACGAGGCGTGGTCGTCCGTTATGGACATTTTAAAACCACACCTCGTGCATTTCTTAAACCCGGAGGGTTTGTGTTCTTTCGACATAACTGCTTCGCCAAAGAACCAATAAAAGTGAACACTAAACACTAAAACACTAAATTTTAGTTAAGACAGTTCAATACAACTTTAACAAAAAATTCTTTCTTTTTTTTTTTTTTTTTTTTTTTACACTAACAGTAAACTGACAAAAAAGAGTGAAAGATAGAGAGAGGGAGTCAAGACCCTCTAACTTAAATGGGTACTTGACCCAAGAAATTACACAAACAGTAACGTAACAGGGGAAGGCCCCTCTAACTGAAACGGGAAACCTTCCCTGACTAAAAAATTCACGAATTTAGTAACACAATTTCACCAAACACACTAATATAACAACAATAGCTGTTAAAACAGCTTTTGGGTTCAAAGAAAGGAAATTTGTGACAGGAAAAAGCCTAATAACTAGTACTTAGCCCAGCCAATGTTGAGACCATGTCTAAGCTTGATAGCGGCAAACGAGATCTGGGAGATTAGTGGTGGTGCATCCTGGGATAAAGATAGCTCAGCCAATTAGAGGCCTCGCTCTATAGCATAAGCGTGCCGAGTCGGAGCCGAGGGATCGGCTCCGAACCCATCAGTTCAGAATGTAGGCGAGATAGGATCACATAACATCAGGGGGTTTAAGTAGGAAGATCCCTCTGAGAAAGGCTTTGCAAAGTTTGTGAGACATAATGTTCTGGTCTGCAAATCCGACATGAAAATTTGAGATTGCTGCCAGCTGGACTTTAACTGTGGAAGAAGAAGAACCAGAGTGAAAAATTTCAGCTAGGAAGTCCAAAACTGACTGAATAGGGGCATTAAAGGGATCTATGTTCTTAGACCTTGCCCAAAAGGAAAAACGTTGCCATTTGCTAGAGTAAATCCTTCTGGTAGAGGGCTTTAGAGAAGCTACTATGATATCCCTAATGGGATTAGAGATCATAGGAAGCCTGGCTAAGGAAGGAAGTGGAGCAACCAAGCAGTGAGGTTGAGGGAACGAATGGACCGGTGCAGTTGACCCGACTGGTGGGTCAGAAGATCTGGAACTGGGTCCAGATGCCAAGGCTGCACTAAGAGATGTCGATTAAGGAACGGGAACCAAATTTGTTGAGGCCAGTAAGGAGCAATGAGAATCAGCTTGGCTCTCAAGTCGGTAGCTTTCTGAAGCACTTGAGGAATCAATGGAAAAGGGGGAAAAACATAAAGAAGTCCCCGGGGCCAATCATGGGTTAGAGCATCTCTGGGGGGATGGCCTGGAAGTGGAAAGAGAGAGAAGAAGTCTGGGCATTTGCTGCTTTGGGGTGTAGCAAAAAGGTCGTAGCAAGGAGGGCCCCACTTCTGAAAAATCTCTTCCGCTATAGATTGTTTGAGAGACCACTCATGAGGCATGAGTATAGCTCTGCTCAACCTGTCCGCTATGATGTTGGTTTTCCCGGGGATATGCGTTGCTATCAGAAAACGCTGAGAGGAGATCACCCATTGCCAAAGTCTGAGAGCTTCTCGACACAGAGGATAGGACTTGGTCCCGCCCTGTTTGTTGATATACCATACTATGGACATGTTGTCCGTGTGAACTGTGATAGTTCCTAAAGGAAGAAAGTTGTTGAGGGCTTGCAACGTTAAAAGCACTGCTCTCATTTCTAGGACATTTATATGCAGGTGGTATTCGAACGGTTGCCACGTGCCATGGACCATCCTGCCCTGATAATGCCCCCCCCACCCGATCAGGGAGGCATCCGAAGTGACCGTGGCTACCGGGGCCGGTGACAAATGGTCTGCCCTGATGGACTAGGGGGGAAGAAATCCACCAGGATAGGTGGCTCTTGCAGATCTGTGTGACAAGGATCTTGTGACGCATGGGCAACTGCTGGAAGGACCATTGGGTAAACAACATCCACTGTAGGAGATGCATGTAAAAGTGGCCCAGAGGAAGAAGTGTGATGGCAGCTGCCATTAGGCCTAACACTTTCAGGACCAACCTGGCTTGTACCTTTTTGCTGAATAGGATG